>NC_058411.1:15292615-15344224 GCF_002201575.2 Neomonachus schauinslandi
TCTTTCTTTCTTTCTTTCTTTCTTTCTTTCTTTCTTTCTTTCTTTCTCTTTCTTTCTTTCTCTCCTTCCTTCCTTCCTTCCTTCCTTCCTTCCTTCCTTCCTTCCTTCCTTCCTTCCCTCCTTCCTTCCATTCTCTCTTTCTTTCTCTCATCTTTAAATTGGTTCCCTTTCTCTGGTTGATAAAGATTTTGGTACCAACAGTAGTTCTAGAAGTACAGAATCTCAAAGACAAGTTTTTGAATTGATTCTAGCTTTTCTGGAATTGGTTTTCTAATCTGATTGGATTGGTTAGATTGTTTAAATTTAGAGGCACTAGTAACTCTATTTCCTGTGGTAAAGAGGGCACTGGTAGTTTGTGGCATGATGTGGCAATAGAGAAACAAAATATCATCATTGGATATTCCTAATCAAATGGATATAAAAGGCAAGGTTTTGGATGACTGTATTTGATTGATACTTCAGAACATTTAAGCCAAATTAAGGAGTATAATGAGATTGGTTGGTTGCTTCTAACTGCCCTAGAGAAACTAGGGAAACACAAGGATAAACTCAGAGCTGTATATTCCTACTTCAGGCTCTGCATACATGTCCTGAAAGAAACCCTGATCATCTATGGTTGCAGGGCTGAGATTTCTGAAAGCCAAATTCTGAGTCTTATCCTGTGAGTAGCTATAATAGAGCAAACATTGAATCCCAATCTCACAGAGTTTCTTCTGTTAAAGTGAGCCCATTGATGGGAAGGAACGGGATCCTGAAAATTGGAATGGGGAGGTGGGATGTGTGAGGGAGGAGATCCCAATGAACCTGAGGATAGCTAACCCTTAAATTCTGCTCAGCCTTCTTTGCCAATAGTAGCTTCCCTTCCTTCTCTGAGGAGGTTAACTCTGCTTTGTCTGAAGAATCTGTAACAATCTCCCTGATGCAGTTCCCTGGCAAGACACTGCTGATTTTCCTCAGGACATACTCCCTTACCCTTCTTTGCTCCTAAAATTATAATGAGACTGAAGTTCCAGAGGGTGAGGTGCAAAGTGTGGTGCATGAGGAGATGCAATATATACCCAAAGAAGCGCATGATTTCCCAAATTCATACAGCCAATAATCTGTGATATGTGTGAGAATGGATAGTGAGGGGGTGGGATATACTGGAAGAAACATAAAATTGGGTCAGGCTGAATTTACTGACATGCATTCACTAAGCAAAGCTTCTGGATTCAGATTTTTTAGCCTGAGGATTTAGAAAGAGCTCTAAGTTTGTTTAATTGGCTGAAACATGGACCAAAAGTTGTCTACTCTAAATTAAGTTGAAATGCCAGAACTGCCTTGGTACACTATAGAGGAAGATATTTAAAAGCTTAGGGAGATTGGAATTGTAGAATAGATTTATCACCTAAGACCAGTTCATCCACCCTGGGAGGATCTAGGAAACACACTTTTCACTACAACTGTGAGAAATAAATTTTTGAGGGCAGTCTCAGTGTCCTTCAAGAGCTCTGTAGTTGCTCTTCTCTTCAGGTCAGAATTTACAGTGGGAACTCTTGCCACCAAAGTAGTAAGTAGAATAATCTGACTCACAAAGACCTATGGTGCTGGCTAGTTGATAATGGTGTCCCTAGAAAAGGAATAGACATTTTACTAAACTCTCATTCTTGATCTGTACAAGTGGAAGGGTTGCAGGTTAGAGGGAACAGAAAGAAGTCTAACTCAAAGCACTGAAACAGAGAGTTATGCACTGAAAAGTATCCTCCCCAAATTCATATGTTGAAGCCCTAATTCCCAATGTAACTATATTTGGTGATGAGGCTTTTAAAGGGGGTAGTGAAGGTTAAATGAAGTCATAGGGGTAGCGCACTAATCTAGTATGATCCATGTCTTTATAAGAGGAGGAAGAGACAACAGTGATGCATGAGCACAGAGAAAAGGCCATTAGAGGACAAAGAGAGCCATCTTCAAGCCAACTAGACAAGCTCCAGGAGAAACCAAACCTGTTGACGTCTTGATCTTGGGTTCCAGAGCTGTGAGAAAATTTTTGTTGTTTAAGCCACCCAGTCTATGGGATTTTGTTGTGGTCACCTGAGTAAAGTAAGACAGAGAGTCATGACTCCTCAATTAATTACCAGACTTGAGCCAGTTAAGGCCAAGTCCTCTCAAGAAAGAGCCCTGCTACACTGCCAAAAATGAATCCTTTTAATCTTTCTCTCAGACTTCCCTAAAGGGATCTATGGACTTTTACCAGAGTAACTGCACTGGGCAAAAGGAAACAATCAGAACTTTCAGGAACTACTGGACACTTGCTCTAAACTGATACTGATTTCAGAAGATCCAAAACATCACTGTGGTCAGAAAGAGCAGGGCTTATGGAGATCTGGTGATCAATGGAGTTTCAGCCCTGATTCATATCACAGGGGATTCACTGAGTTGCTGAACCCATCCTATGGTTATTCTTTCAATTCTGGAATGCATAATTAGAAAAGACAGACTCAGCAACTGACGGAATCACACATTGGTTCCCTGACCTGTGGAGTAAGAACTATTATGGGGAGAAGTCCAAGTGGAAGCCACTAGAACTTATGCTACCTAAGAAAGTAGTGAACCAAAAGCAATACTGTGTTCCTAGAGGGATTTCAGACATTAATGCCACTAATCAAGGACTTCTAAGACACAAGGTGGTGATTCCCATCATATCTCCATTCAGCTCATCTGTAGAAGACAGATGGATCTTGGAGAATGACAGTGGATTATTGCAAACTTAACCAGCAACTGCTGTTCCAGATGTGGTTTCATTGCTTGTGCAAATTAGCATATCCCTTAGTACTTGATATGCAGCTATTGTACTGGCTTATGCCTTTTAAAAAAAGTATCTGTTAGTAAAAACAGTAAGTAACAGTTTGATTTCAGCTGGCAAGGCCAGCAATACACCTTCACTGTCCTACATTGGGAATATATCAATTCTCCATCCTTATGTCACAATTTAGTCTGCAGGAATCTTGATCAACTTTGCCTTCCACAAGACATCACACTGGTCCATGACATTGATGCTATTATGCTGATTGGTCAGTGCAGACCCTTAAGACTTTGGAAGAAAGCCTTGCCATCCCCTGTGGATAACTACTCTCCTTTGGAGAAACAGCTTTTTCTTGCAACTGGGCCTTAATAGAAACTGAATGCTTAACCAGAGCCCACCAAGTTTCCATGTGTTCATGACAGTATCATGAACTTGCTATTGTCTGATCTGCCCAAGTCAAGATGGTTGTGTACAGTGGCATTCCATTTTTAAATGGAGGTGGTATATACAAAATCAGATGTTGAAGTCACAATAATTTACATGAGGAAGTGACCAAATGTCTATGGTTCCTAATCCTAAAATATTACTGTCTTTCTCCAAACCTGTATCTATGGCCTCATGAAGAGTTCCCTATGATCGACTGATGAAAGAAGAGCAACAGTTTTGATTTATAGATGGTTCTGCATGATGTTCAGGCACCACCCCAAAGTGGACAGCTGCAGCACCACAGGCCTTTTCTGGGACATCCCTGGAGGACATGATGAAGGGAAATATCTCCATGGTTGCTCATTTTGCTTGTAAGGAGAAATGGCCAGAGAAATGAGTCTATCTTGGTTCATGGGCTATGGTCAATGGTTTGGTTGGATGGTCAGGGACTTGGAAGGAAAATATTGGAAAACTGGTGACAAGAAGTTCTGGGGAAGAGGTATGTGGATGAATATCTTTGAATGGGAAAAAAAAAAGTGAATATATTGAATATATCTCTGTCCTATGTGAATGCTCACAGAGGTAACCTCCACAGAGGAGGCTATTAATAATCAAATAGATAGGATGACCTGTTTTGTGGATACCAATCAACTTCTTTCCTTGTTATTTCCCAGTGGGCTCATGAACAAAGTGGGTATGGTGGCAGGAACTGAGGTTCAGTAACAAGAACTTCTACTCACCAAGGCCAATCTATCTATAGCCATAGCTGAATGCCAGTCTGTCAGTAACAGAAACCAACAGTGAGCCTCTGATATGGCACCATTTCCAAGGGTGACGAGCCAGCTACTTGGTGGCAGGTTGATTACACTGAACTGCTTCCATAGTGGAAGGGGCAGTGCTTTGTACTTACTGGAATAAACATTTCTCTAGATATGGATTTGCCTTCCCGGCATATAGTGCTTCTGCTGGACTACCATCTGCAGACTTACAGAATTCCTTATCTCCCATAATGTTATTCCACACAGCATTGCTTCTGATCAAGGAACTCACTTCATAGTGAATCAAGTATGGCAATGGCCCCATAATCATGGAATTCATGAGCTTTACCATGTTCCCCATTATCCTGAAGCAGCTGGCTTGATTAAAAAGTGCAATGGCCTTTTGAAGACTCAGTTGCAATGCCAGTGAAGTGGTAATAGCTTGCAGGGCTGGAGCAATGTCATATAACAGGCTATATATACTCTGAATCAGCCTTTAATACACGGTTCAGTTTCTCCAATAGCTAGAATTCACAGGTCCAGGAAATGAGGGGTAGAAATGGAAATGACACTATTTACTATTACCCCTAATGATCCACTAGCAAAAATTTTACTTTCTGTCCCTGAGACTCTATTCTCTGTTGTTTCAGAAGTCTTAGTTCCAAAGGAAGAAATTATTTCCAACTAGGAGACATAACAGTGATTTCACTGAACAGGAAATTAAGACTACCATCTGGCCTCTTATGGTTCCTTAAGCCTTTAAGTCAACGGGCAAGGGAGTTCTATATTGGATGGGTTGATTGATCCTGATTACCAAGGGGAAATTGGGTGCCACTACATAGTAAAGGTGAGGAAGAACATGTCTAGAATACAGGAGATCTCTTAGGGCATTTTTTTTAACCACTACTGACCTGTGATAAAAGTCAATGGAAAACCTCATTTGATTCAGGCTAGACTAATGGCCCAGGCCTTTCAGGAATGAAGGTTTTGGTCACCCCACTAGGCAAAAAACCATGACTAGCTGAGGTTCTTGCAGAAGACAAGGAAAATATGGGATGAGTTGTGGAAGAAAGTAGTTATAAATACCGGGTATGACCATGTGATGAGTTGCAGAAACAAGAACTGTAATTGTTGTTAATATTTTTTCCCAATTTTTTATGAATATATGTGTGTCTATGTATACGTATGTCTATTCACATGTACAGTGTTTTTGTTTTCTTTTCTCTCTTATCCCCTTATCATCTAACATAAGATATATTAATAATAGTTAAGTTTACATCACAGTATTTAAGTTATAGAATATCAAATTCAAGTGTGAACGATACCCAAAAACTTTGCATCCTCTTCTAGGGGAAGAAGGGTTAGTGAATTTTCAGATATATATAAGATAGTTGTGTTCTATTAGGCAGAAGTATTATTTTGTTTTTGTCTTTATTTGGAGGTTAAGTATGGTTTAAGGAGGTGTGTATGGGTGCCAAATTGATAAAGAGGGGACTATAATAGTTTTATACATCAACTTGGTTAGGTTATAATACCCAATTATTGCTGTGAAGATATTTTTATGTGATTAACACCTACAATCAGTTGAGTTTCAATAAAGAAGATTGTAAGGTAGGTGAGCCTCATCGAATTAGTTGAAAGGCCTTAAGAGAAAAAACTGAGGTTTCCTTGAGGAAGAAGAAACTCTACCTCTGGATGGCAGGATCAGATTCTGTCTGAGAGTTTCCAGACTGCTGGTTTGCCCTAGAAATCTAAGACTTGACGGTCCCAACATTGTACAAGTCAATTCTTTGAAATATGTGTGTATGTGTGCACGTGTGTGCACATGTGTGTTAAATATGTTTATATATATAATATACATACATGTATAATACGTATTATGTCTGTCCAACTCATTCTATTTCTCTGGTAGAACCCTGACTAATACAAATAGTAAAGTAGATGTGCAATGAGATAGATATCACCAAATACAAAATTATATTAAGCAAAATGCTATGTAACGTAAGCATAATGCTGAAAACTTACGAACTTCTTACACTTCATCTATCTGGGAGAAATGGAAGGAAAAGACTTTCTGGTCATTTGTCACTCAAAGCCATATCGATTTTAAGAGCAGCCATTTATTGAATGTCTATATAAGCCAGGCACAAAGCTAGGGGCTTTACATTTATTTATGATTTAAAAAATATGGCAAAATAAACATCATTTCTAACTTACAGAGTATGAAATTGAGTTTCAGAGAATGGGAATAACTTACCCAAGAACATGTTTGTGAAAGGCAGTGCTGGGACTTGAACTCAGGTTGACCTGATTCCAGAGTCTGTGCTTTCTGTAAAACAGATGACGGTCTTTCAGCCTGTAAGGTAGACCCATGTATATGGGATTTGGTAGTAGCCTTCATGGGGACAAGTGACATAAATGTCATCTTCATGTATGTTCAATGCTTGGGAAATGAAACTAGGTGGTTTGTCAGTCTCCATACAACTGGTGTGCTACCCACTTAGTATAATAACCATTCAACTCTATGATGGGGGCAGTGAAAGAGCCCAGTACTGGTGTAGTTGTGTGTTACTTGAGATAGGCCCAGGCAAGTTATTTTTTCATTCTCAGGACCACTGTTGCCTTGAAGTTGAAAGTTATATAACAGAAGCGCAGGCCAAAGAATACATGTAGTGAAACCCCTGGTTTTTAAACCTAGGGCTCTTGGTTAGAATATTTCCATCACTCTGAAATTTCGAATCTTTAGGATATTTATAGACCAATAATCAGGGCTGGGAAAGTTGAAATTTAAAGGTGAAGTTGAATTCAGTTAATGAGGCATCTTTGGTACAGCACAGAGAACATTGGATCAGGAGTCAGGAGACCAAGACTGGACATTCAACTTTGCACCTTACTAAACACTGCCACCTTGTCCAGGTCACTTAATGTTCCCAATCCTCACTGTCATATGAGTAGAAAATCCCACATGATGGCTGTGGGGTTTTAAATGTACTTAAATAAGAACACATTGGTTGAAAATTGTCTACCATAATTCTTGGTGTACAATAGGTATTCAATACCCTGCACAACTTAGTAATCACTCCCCTTTTCAGGCATACTAATTCTCTGTTACTACTGTACAAGTCTTAGTGAGAGAGTAATTCCAGGCACCCATCCTCTACCCAGGAAGCCAAGAGGATGAAGGTCTTTCCACTCCAAGCAAGCCTATGAGCCCAGTTAGCCTCTCTTCCCTGGGACATTGCATCTTGAGTGAAAGATGCAAGGTCAGAAGAAACAGATCACTCATGTTAGGAACAATGGCAACTGAGGTTTCTAGTTATGGGGACATTTCTGGGTTGTTTGCTTCAAGCTCATATCCTTTTGGAGCTTCTGACTTCCTGCTCATTCCTAAGTCTCGTCCTCCAGCTTCTCACTGATTATGTTAGCAGCAGCACCCTCCCTCCATTGATATTCTTCTGAAGAAATCTTCCTTTGTTAAATTAGCTGAAGTTGGCCTTTATTTCTTGCCATTAGGACCCTGGCTGACACACATGTCAAGAACTGATATGAGAGGACCAGTAGAATAGGGCTTATAGTCCTGTTTGCATATTTCATTAGGTTTGGTGAGTTTGCAGTCCTTGGTGTGGGTGTAAAATTCCAATTTACTTCTCTAATGAACTCTTCAATGATTGACCTGCTCCTAATTTAGCTGTACATTATTATAGCTAAATGTTGGTTGCTAAAAAAAGATCTTGTTTTGACCTCATAAGAAAACACCATTCAAAATCAACTGGAGGAAAGCAAAACACACGACCCAAAGTCAGGGAAGAAATTCACTGCGTGTGTGTTTCGGGGTTGGCTGTGTCCTTATTACCATCTCTTTCCTAACACACTAACATTTCTTGTACATTTGACCACTATTTAACATGTTCAGACAAATACTATTTTAAAAGGAGACATTCTGAGTTAAAAATGACCCTCCTTCTTGGGTGTGTTTTGTGGTTTCTGTGGCTGGAGGTTATAATAGGCCATTTGATTAATGAGCTGTTTTATTGGGATGCAAATAATGCATAATGTCATAAGATCCATATGTTGTACATTACCGAGGCATAAAACTTACCTTGGCACAAAATAGAAAATTTAAAACATCTTTCTTGAAAAAATATATCATGCTGAACAAAAAGCATGTGGGTATTTCTGGTATTTATGAAACTGATGAATGTTGTGCCAGATTTGTTTAGTTTTAGTGCTAACTCTGATCCTGTTCGTGTATGTGTTCTCTATTCATCAGAAGTACCTTTAAGATGCTTCTGTTCCCTCTCAGTTTGTTCGTAATAGTTAAAAAGAGCCAAACAGCTGGTTCTGCTAACACACAGTAGCTATCACTTGCATGGTAGAACTAAAATGCTAGATACTGGAAAAAATGTAATTATAATAAAAACAGCAGTTGGAGATTAGAGATGTAATTGCTCATGCATCACCAGAGAGGAGGGGCATGAGAAGGATGTGTGAATACTCAGTCCACTGGATACAAATCTCAGAGAAATAAAACCCCTTGGGGATATAGAGACTAACAATGTAGTGGGTGTGAAGCGAGGTGGAGCACTGAAGTTTTGGTTGATATGGGAGATTTCACATCCAGTGAAACACTCATAAGACCAGATGAGACTGATCAACCATCTTCCCAGAACCTTCACTTGGGAAACTGCTTTTTCATCCTTCAGCTTTTGCTCAAACATCATTTCTCAAAGAGCCCTTCCCTAGTCACTCCCTGGCTGCCATGGTCACTCTTATTCATATGATGTCATTTTATTCTCTTTATGAAAATTTTTACTGCCTGAATCATCTTGTTTATCTGTTGGTTTACTTAGGTAGTGTATGTTTTGTATGAGAAAATAGGCTCCTGATGACTAGTTCACAGCTATAAACTCTGATCATAGCCTGGAACACAATAAGAGCTAATAGATTAAATGTTGAATTTGAAAATAATAATAGTCCTTCTCCCCTTTAAGGAATTCTGTAATGCTTAATTGAGATAATCTTTGAGAACTTGACATGACAGTGCCAGGCACAGAGTAATTATTTTGCAACTGTTAGCTAGCATTAATTAATTAATTAATTATGAAAAATCAGATAACCTGCCATCTGCAAGCTGGAATCCCAGGAAGGCTGATGGTGTAAGTTACAGCTCAATCTCAAAGTTCTGACAACCCAGAGTGCCAATACTGTAAGTCTCAGTACAAGGGCAAGAGAAGACCATGTCCAACTCAAAGAGAGAGAGAGCAAATTTCCCTTTCCTCCACCCTTTTGTTCTATACAGGCCCTCTTGGATTGGATGATGCCGCCCACTGCCCCCCCTCAATATGGGGAGGGAAATCTACTTACTTAGCCTACCAATTCAAATTCTTTTTTTTGTTTGCTTTTGTTCTTTTCTTTTCTTTTTTATTATGTTATGTTAGTCACCATACACTACATCATTAGTTTTTTATGTAGTGTTCCATGATTCACTGTTTGTGTATAACACCCAGTGCTCCATGCATTATGTGCCCTCCTTAATACCCATCACTGGGCTACCTCATGCCCCCAACCCCCTCCCCTCTAAAACCCTCAGTTTGTTTCCTAGTCTGTCATGGTTTGTCTGCCCCTCTGATTCCCCCCCATTGAGTTTTCCCTTCCTTCCCCTAATGTTCTCTGTGCTATTCCTTATGTTCCAACTATCAGTGAAACCATATGATAATTGTCTTTCTCTGCTTGACCTATTTCACTTAGCATAATCCCCTCCGGTTCTATCCATGTTGATGCAAATGGTGGGTATTCAGCCTTTCTGATGGCTGAGTAGTATTCCATTGTATGTATGACCCACATCTTCTTTATCCATTCATCTGTTGAAGGGCATCTCAGCTCCTTCCACAGTTTGGCTATTGTGAACATTGCTGTTATGAACATTGGGGTGCATGTGCCCCTTCTTTTCACTACATCTGTATTTTGGGGGTAAATACCCAGTAGTGCAATTGCTGGATCATAGGGTAGCTCTATTTTTAACTTTTTGAGGAACCTCCATACTGTTTTCCAGAGTGGCTGCACCAGCTTGCATTCCCACCAACAGTGTAAGAGGGTTCCCCTTTCTCTACATCCTTGCCAATATTTGTTGTTTCCTGCCTTGTTAATTTTTGCCATTCTAACTGGTGTAAGGTGGTATCTCAATGTGGTTTTGATTTGAATTTCCCTGATGGCTAATGATGTTGAACATTGTTCCATGTGTCTGTTAGCCATTTGTATGTCTTCTTTGGAGAAGTGTCTGTTCATGTCTTCTGCCAAATTTTTGACTTGATTATTTGTTTTTTGGGTGTTGAGTTTGAGAAGTTCTTTATAGATTTTGGATACCAGCCCTTTATCTGTAGTGTCATTTGCAAATATCTTCTCCCATTCCATGGGTTCCCTCTTAGTTTTATTGACTGTTTCCTTTGCTGTGCAAATTCTAATCTCCTTAGAAATACCCTCACAGACATACCCAGACATAATATTTAACCAAATATCTGGGAACCTCATGTCAAGCTGATACATAAAATTAACCATTTTACTTATGATGATATACCATCAAAAGGGAGATTTAATTGACACCCACAGGGAATGACTTAACTTGGCTATATTAATCTATAACTTATCCACTTAAAAATTTTGGAAAGTAAAGTTTCACAAACTTAGCTCAAGAATTAATTGCACAGATTATTAACATTCTCTGTTTAGTATGGAAGCAGGATTATGCCCACTATCAGAGAATTATGACTTCATCAAAGACTGAGAAGTTACAATACAGACTCAGCAGGAAAACACTACAGGAAAAAAGTTGAGTTAGAAAGCTCTTTCAGATCTTGTGGTGCCTCCGGGTCACCAGGTTATCATTAGGAACATTAATTTTTTCTGAGCTTTAGTTAAGTGCTTTCTCAGAAATTTCTGGCTCAATGTAATTGTGGTTACTCTAGCTCATTTGATAGCATTTTACTCTGCAACTTTAATAAAACTGCTTTTTAGGAAAAAAAAGATGTATCAAATTTCTTTTATTTATTTCTTTTATTTATTTTCTTTTATTTACAAAACACAATATATGTAGGCTTTATTCTTAAGCTTCCTACAGATAGAGTGACGGGATACACGATCCTTGCTGATTCAGGTCCCACTCTTTAAGCAAAGTTGTGAATGTGCTGCTATTTCTTTTCTCATTGATAGAATTTTACTTTCCAGCCAGGTTTATCTCACCTACCAGAAGGTCAGGGCAGGGGGCAGTCCCAGCTGGGGAGGGACTGTTACCCCGTGAAATGTCTCCTCGCTGGTTCACTGCACGCCAGAGCTCCCATTCACAGCTATTGATTTTTGCACAGTAAAATTCTGATGGCTTCCTCAAAAGGGTCAATTTTTTTCAGATTAACAGCTGCTCTGTTAATGTCAGAGGAGCCTGGTGGTTATTTATGGACATCAAAGAGCATGTCTCAAACAATAGGCCCCTCAAATTCAAAATAAAAGGAGTATAATAAATGGAAAATTATAGTTTATATGAACTACCCTCTTTCAATATAACACACTTTGGGTAATAATGTCAGGGAATATGAAGACAGGAGGTGTTCTCACTATTTATGTGGCATGTTGACTTCGTGCCATTTCTACATGGGCAGTAAAAATCCATGCTTAGTGTTCTTTTAAATTTTATTTAATTTTATAAATGAACCAAGCAATGACTTTGCTATGTTGTAGTAGGAACAAAGAGACAAGTAGGCACGGATCATCCTTTATATTTCATGAGATTATCTGTAGTCTAATGAGTCATGGTAACAGACAGAATCTGAATGGAGCCCAGATATCAGGGCTAGACACAGACTTTCTATTTATCAGACAACTATCTGCTTTTCCTGGAAGCAGACAGTGAAGGGGCTCTATGCCCTATAGGTTGATCAGGTTTAACACTTCTCAGTGAAGAGGAGAGATCAAAACTGCCCCAAGCAAGAAGACAGGGAAACTGCCCTAATATGTAGAAAGGTAGACGTCGCTTGCCACTTCCCTGTGTTACGTGTGGTTCTGAATCAAGGAGCCTGTGTGTGATGTAGTGTGGTCCCCCATAAGCCTTCTCATTTTCAAGGTTCCCCAGGGAGTGCTTCAGCTCCCAGGTAGCTATCTGTCACCTCTCTCTCCAGCCTCCTCCCTATAGCCTAATACATTTCTGAAAATGAATTTTTATCAGAGTAATGCAAGCAACAGCGTAAGAGTCAAATATTAAAGAGCCTATAATGGAAAACAGCTCCAGAGAGAAATGTTTCTTGAAACATGGAGGGAATATGGAAGAAATACCTGTTCTCTCTCTCTCTCCTCTTGCCTTGTGATCTCATATCGGTGTCTACCATGGGCCAGTCCTTACCTAAGAACAGGAGCCTGGGTGATGCTTTCAATAGGGCAGAAGATGGGTACATGGAGAATGAATGAAGCTGGCAAACAAACAAACAAAAATAACCAGTTCAGGAATGAATACCTATGCAGAACAGCTATGGTGAGACCCAAATGAGTAAATATGAAAGGCACCAGGCAAGGAAACTGACAGATGGTGGGTCCTCAAGAATGTATTTTCCTCTCCCTTCTTTCCCTTTCTCATCGATCAGAATCTGCTCTTTAAAAATTGTGATTTGCTCATTGCATAAGCTGTAAATCTTGGTAAGCATTTTAACAAGGATGAGACTATTCCAAAGCATTTTGGATATTCTAGGGTTAGTAACTTGTGAGTGGTATTTTGGTGGGGTGGATGGGCAGGAAAGGGCTCATGTCTATTTCTTGTGTGGTAAGGTCCTGCCGGCATTGCTCAAGAACCCCCTCAGCTTTGCCTCTAGGACTCCGGGTGGCTATTCCCACAGAAATGTGCTGCGATCTGAAAATGCGGGTCATAAATCTCTCTGGAAGCTGGGAAGCCTGGTCACCTCACATCACTGTGCCACTGCCTGAGGACCGTCTTGCCGCAGTGCATACACCTTTGCATTCTCTGGTGTGTTTGTAATAACCACAGGCCATTTGGCCGGCACCAAAGAAACGACTTTTTTCCCTCTGACTCTTGTTTCTCACCTGTCCTGCCCCTGATGCTGTGGGTTCTGATGGGTTGCCAGTGCTCCCTATTCTTTACTTTAACTTCTCCCTGCCCCTTACTATTAACTCTTCAGTGGATCCAAGTGATTTCCTGGGTTATCCCTGGAGCAGTTGCCTGATCCAGGGAGTCCGGACATTTTTCTGGTGGAGAGAGATGGTTTCCAATACTGCAATATCTGCGTCAGTCCCTGGAGGCTGATCATTGACCCCGCTCAGGGTAACCTTCCTGGATTCTGGAATGGGCTGACCAGCAGAGAGTACCCCTGGGAGCTGGGCTGGGCTTCCCGTTGGGATCTGGGACAGCCCCCAACCACATGAGCCCTGAGGAGTATAATTTTCTCTCAGGGCACCTATCCACTCTTCCATAATCCACTCCACTCAGGTTCCTCGTTAAAGTAAAAATCAGTGTTCTTTTAATGTGGCTTTTTGTGTTTCATTTCCTTTGTTGGTTAAAAAATGTTTCCAATGAAACATTTTATAAGATTTCTATACAGTGCATAAATTTTGAACATTTTGTTCCTATTAACATAAAATATTATTCTCATTTCCTCTTGTTGGGAAGAAAGAGAAAAAAAGCATTATAAAAATTAAAAATAATTTCTTTGTTATTAAGGAGGTATGAATGATTTATGAGCACAATAAAGGCAAATCTCTTCGGTCAACATTATGAATTTGAAAATAAGACTTCTTTTCAGATTTTTGAAATGGCTTCGATGACAGTAGGCCCTAAAATAACAAAGGAGACCAGGTTACAATGGGAAATTCTTTCCCTCGACTTTTCCTTTCTGGGGGACGTGGTGTGCTCTCTACCCTTGGGAAGCAAAGTTGAGTCATCCCAGGGCAGAGTCAGGGACCTCGGTGTCAAATGGCTTGTTTCTAGATGTGTCTGTGGGTCATCTGCATCTGTACAGAGACGCATTTTCAAATTCCTTGTGTCATTTTATTGCCCTTAAAGGTCATATCTAGTTGAGTCTTACCGGAGTCCCCCATGTTGACTGACTTGCCCCGCCATGTTTCTCTCAGTGACATGGGAGGCCTTGGTTCCTCCCACATGCTGAAGGCTTGCTAGCTCTGTGATTCTGTTCTTCTGCTGTGTGTTCTCAGAGTAATTCCCCCGTACTTCTACCAGGTCCTGCCTGTTAAATCCCATGCTCTCTAGAGTGAGGGGCTCTGTAATTGGTTTTTGGTTCTGTGTCTCATGGTTCCCAGCCCGGGGGTCTAGTTCTCTAACATTAGGCTGTATATTAAGCTGGGGGTATCACTAGGGGAAGCTGGCATGTTGCAAGGGGACCCTTACATGGCATTTCGTAGGTGAATTCACCCTGGTCTGAGGTCACGTAACTGGCAGTGCATGCTCAGAAACCAGATTCTCTTAGCATATTAGGAATGTGGTGGGAAATGGCCTTATATCAACCAGCTTATGAGGCTGACGAAGAGTCTGGCACTCCGATTTCTTAGTTTACAAGAGAACTACCTCCTTCCAAACACTTGCATTGTCACTAGATCATTGCAGGGAGAAGGTACCTGCTTGGTGAGACCTAGAAAGACAGGTGTTGACATCATTAGGATGCTAACTGCTGGAGGTTCAAGTTTTCAACAACTTACTGAGCACCTAGTTCTGGGCAGGCTCTAGGCACTGGGGGTGCAGCAGGGAACAAAGCAGACAAGAATCCTTGCCCTCACGGAGCTTATGTTGTTGTGACTACTTGAGCCCAGGGGTCTGGGTATCTCAGACTCATGCACACAGACAATGTCTGGTTTTCCATTTTCTCTGCTCAAAGTTCCACAACCCCAGAAGTGAAAGCATACCAAGGCAGTCCTTTGGAGAAATCACATAAAAGAGAGGGTTAGACGGTAAGAAATTTTTCTCCACACCTTCAATTTTCACCCAAGAAATTCTATGCGTGGGAATAGGACAAGATTTAATACCTTTTATGGTTTTCTTTCTTCCTCAATTCTGCTAAATGCAGAAAAGGTCTTGCCAGCCTACTTAGCAAATTTAAAATGGAAAAAATACGCAAAGAGGGACAGGCCACAGACTGAGAGAAAGGAGAGAAGCCACGTCAATCTTTAGGATCAAGGGTACGTGGTGCAGAGAGAGGGCTTGACTTGCCAGATCCAAAGCCATTAAGAAGAGCCAGAGATGTGAAGACAGGAGGAAGCATTTTCAAAATGGTTGTGGTGGATTATGAACTGAATTTCCCTTCATGCTTTTTTGAATGGAGTTACTTTTGATTACTAGTCTGCAAAAATTAAGCCGTACAGGACCCTAGGATTTATTAAAGTTCATGAATTCTGGGTTCAGGTTTAACCCGATTATTCTTATGTCCTTCAGTCTGCTGGCCTCATTTTTCCCTTTCACATACAGTTAAAATAATATGATCCCCCTTTTCCACAGAGCTGCAGGAAGTCCACTAGCCACTCCAATATTTTTCAGGGTCCAAGCAAGGGTTTTTCAGTTCCCAGGTAGCTGCCTGTCACCTCCCACTCCAACTTTCTAGCCCAATTCTTTGTTTCTTAAATTCAGTTTTTAATAAAGTTATGCATGTACCAGTTTGAAACTCAAGTATTCAATGGCTTATAATGCAAAACAGAAGTCCCCAACTAATTGTTCTCTACTCCAACTCCTTGCAGGCAACCACCTTCAACTCTTCCAGATCTTGCTTTCTTATACTTACCTTCCTATTTCTAAATAAAACACTTGCTGTGTCATTTATTAGCTTATTCATTGTAGGCATTATGTATTTACATTCTGACAATAGATGAGGGTTTAACTCTCATTCTCCCACACCTCCCACCCCACCCACCTTCTCTTCCTACACTCTTGTTCGAATGATACAAACAAGTTTTGATCAAATCAGCTGTCAGGATTGACATTATTATGACCATGAAAAAAATGTTAATAACCAAGAACTGTGTCATAGATCTATTTTCTTACTTGTATACTGTTTTTTTCCTAGAATTAATATTTTCCTCATTTTTTCATTTGCTGCTGTTTTTGTGTGCTTCTATTTAATATTTTTCATGCTCCACCATATTTTCTTATATATCCATCAATATTATTTTCCAAATGGTCAAACAAATAAAATAATCTATCAACTAATTATTTTTCCCCTGGGTTCCTCTCTCCAAATGTGTCCTCTTTTGGGTTTCCGTGTGGACAGTTGCTTCCTAGGCATGCTGTGTGGCTCTCATCACAGATTTCCTTTTCTGTGTCCTTGTGTTGGATCTCCATTTCCTAGGAAACTCATTCTGCACTCACTCCCTCACTTTGCTGGAGCACATGCTCCTGTACTCCTGGAAAGTTGTTCATCGTGGTAATTGTATGTTTAAAGTCTTGCATTTGTGTTTCTAATCTACCTTCCTACTTAGTTGATAATTTGGCTGGGTATATAATGCTAGGTTGCAAATCATTTTGCCTCACAATTTTGAAATTATATTTCCATTGCTTTTTAACCTCCATATTTGTTGTCAAGAAATCTGATATATTCCATTCCATACTCTTTGTTAGTGACCTTTCCTCCCACCCACAAAGAAATTTACAGGATTTTTTTTCTTTTACTCTCTGGTGCTTTGAAATTTCATTCACTGTGCTGGACAGTGGGATGTTCTTTCAGTCTGGAGGTTCTCATATCCTTCAGCTCTGGAAAATGTTCTCTGGTATGAATTTGAAAGTAACTTTCTTTCCATTTTTCCCTCTGTTTTATTAATCTCTTGGATTTCCTGGGTTAGTACTCTGTTTCTTATCTTTTCTTTTCATAGTCCCACCTTTTGATTTTATTTGCTCTGTTTACCAAAATGTTTCTTAATTTTTACCTATCAAACTTGGTGTTACATTTTTTATGTTGACTAACAATTTTCCAGTTTTTTCCAGTTGTTGTTCTTTAACACATGCCTATGAGCATCCCATCTTCTTATATTTGCAATGTCTTTTCTTATCTCTCCAATTTTATTCCTTCTAGCTTATTCACTAAACTCATAGCTTTCCTTCCCTCCCTCCCTCTCTAAGAAGAGAAACTGGGACACAGGCAATTACAGAGGGAAAACTATGTGAAGATACAGGCAGAAGACAGCCATTTACAAGCTAAGGAAGGAGATCTCAGAAGAAATTGGCCCTGCCAACATCTTGATCTTGGACTTCTAAATCCAGAACTGTGAGAAAATAAATTTGTTTAAACCTCCTGTCTGTGGTACTTTGTTGTGACAGCCCAAGCAAACTAATGTACCATGTTTTCAGCCTTGTTCTTCATCCCTAACTTTTATGATGCCTGCTGCCTCCATTATCTGTTCCTTTCAAGGTCCTGTGGGGTGAACTGGCTCACATCCCCTCTGCAGGCATCTTCAGCTATAGCTGCTACCACTCTATGTCCCTTAGCATCCTTCCCTCCACTTGCTTTGTATCTTCCTAAAATTTGTTGAATTATGAAAATTTCTTTAAGTGTGCCTCCTACTGTCTTTATTCATTAGAATTTTATACTAAAAAAGAAAAAAAATCATTTACTGCCATTTTAGTGGGTTTCAGGAGAAGGAAGAGTTATACCTCCATTTTAACCTAAGCCACATTTCTAAAATTCTACTTTCAATATAGCAATAGCAATAATCAACAGAAATTATGAGAATTTTCTTTTAACATATTACATATGTACTGACACCCAATGTGTTGGTTCTTAGTTCCAAACTCATGCTTCTTTGCCCTGTTTCTTATATTGGAGCTGTATTCTGTAAATATTTCTGGTTTACCAGATGGCTTGATAGTCAGCTTCATCAATAGGGGACTTTGGGGGGACATTGTGTGGGGGGGTAGGGATTCCTCTTCCTGGTTCCCCTGTACTTTTATCTCTGGCTCCTATGGTATGAGGCTGCCAAAGGCATGGGGGGCCGCCAGTGACATGAACACTTCCGTGAGTTTCACAGTTACCCATCTGTGAATTCCTAGTGAGTTCTAGGGCTCCCCCTAATAGGGGCTTCCTGGTGAGTCCCATTACAGTCCCGAGGGCAGTTTCCAACTTGCCAGCATGGGCTTACAGTACTTCAGTGAATTTCCCTGCCATCCAGAGGGTCCCAGTCACAACTCCTCAAGTGCTGTCTGAGTCTCAGCATGGTGTGATGGGGTGGTTTTTTCTCAGATTGTTCTATTTTTTGTGGGGGGGAGTGCTCTGTCTCAGCCTTAGAGGTAGTGGCTCTCTCTTTTTTCTGCTATTGTATTCTCTAGAGCAAGGGGTTTGCAAACCTTTTCTGGGAAGGGCCAGAGAGTAAATACTTAAGGCTTCATGGGCCACAGGGTCTCTATTACTCGATGCAATGTTCTAATGAGAAAACAGCCACAGACAGCAAACAAATGAACAGGCGTGGCCAGTTGGGCCCAAAGGCCCATTCCTGCTTTCATGTGCTCCTTATCCCATAGGTATCAATTCCCTGTTACTAGTGAACAGGTTTCTTTTTTTTTTTAAATAGATTTATTTATTTATTTATTTACTTATTATTTATGAGAGAGCACAAGCAGGGGGGAGGTGCAGAGGGAGAGGGAGAAGCAGACTCCCTGCTGAGCACAGAGCCTGACACAGGATTCGATCCCGGGACCCTGGGATCATGACCTGAGCCTAAGGCAGACACTTAACCAACCGAGCCACCCAGGCGCCCTAGTTAACAGTTCTTTATATGAAATTCTCACTGTTCAAATCACCGGTATGGTTACTTCTCCTGACTGGATGTTGATTGATACACCACATTGAAATTTTAGGCAAGGACTTGGCTTTTGACTTGGGTCAGCTGATAGCGTTTGCTCTGGATCTTACAATTCTGGTCAGTGTTATGGCGGTGGTGGGGGGTGCGGAAAATGAATGAGAGAAGGAGTGAATTTGTGGAAATCTTAAACAAAAAAAGTAACAAGCAGGTGGACATTTTAGGCAGGGCTTTCTTACCAGTGTACAGATGAGACTTGGGGAAAGCAGCAGAAAAATCTTTTCTTCTTGTCAGTTGTAAACTTCAGGTTCACAAAATGTTGCCTCCAGTTATCTACTCTATAAAACTTTCATGTTTGATATAATTTCCAAGATTTTGAGGTAAAAGTGATGCTCTAGGAAGATGCAGGATGTTTTTCTGGGGCTCACTCTCCCCTTGGCCCAGGATGGCAGTTCTTCTGGGGAGCACGTGTTAAATGCTCTTTGGAGTGGCAGTTTCACGCCCTCCCCAAGCTTTTCTTAGGCAACGTACATTGCAATTGATTAGTTTTCTGCTTTCTAAATTGCTGTCAAGTTCCAGACTCATCTCCCTGAGATTATTCCCATCATCTTTATTGGAGGTTTGGGTATCTGCAAATTCTTCAGTGACACATTTACAGGCTCTCTTTTGCTTTATGCTCACAGATGGCTAATCACAATCATGCCGTGTATTTTACTAGTTTAATTCTCAGAGGGTAACCTCTTTTCCAAGATTTTGTTTCTCTACGTATTGCTACTACCAAAGAAATGTTCCCTCATCGCAGTGGGGCAGAGAACACTTACCCCGAGGCTATCCCAAAAACATGGCTCTGGGACTTCCTGAAAATAGAACCTTGCCTGAGATGTTTCTGCCAGGTTCCCTATGGCTTTTAATTCATGTGATGGCTTAGGGAGAGAAGTGAAAGGAAAAAGCACGCTCACGGGCAATCCTGGTGCAAAAGCAATAGCAGTTGGCAAAACCTTTGTCCTAACTGCCTATCAATTTTTCTCTTTGTTACTGTACAAGCAGGGAAGGTTGTAAGATCAGTTGTTGTAAGTGATGAATTAAGACAGAATTACAAGCAGAGGATGCCTTATTGCTGGTGTCAGATTTAAACCTCTGAAGGGAAAAGGGGGAAGAGGGAAAGAAACATTTTTTCCCTCTTGCTCATTTAAGGCTTAGAATTGAGTATGAGAAGGCACCTCGATCATCAGCTGAGAACTTTCCACTTCCCCTCCCTCCCATTTTAGACCAACCAATACTCTTGTAGATAGAATACAGAGTCCACAAAGTGCCTCGCAAGAATTTGAAATAGGTAAGATTGTTCCCTGGGTTCAGCTATAAAACTGACTTAGATCAGTGTGAGAAAGTGCAAAGTGACCTTAGAAAGAAAATGTTTTCTACGCTAAGACATAGTGAGGAATGGACTGTAGGCGCTGGCACAGGCAAAGGAAGAAAATGCCTTTCAGAAAGAAGTTGAAGAGAGGCAGTGCCTGTCCAGGTCTGTTCTATAGGAGAGGCACTCCGCCTCCAACTCCCATCTCTGCACAATCAGGAGCGTCAGCCATTACCATCTTTACACTCATCACCTGCCTTATTTGATCTTTGCCTGGTCAACTGCTACTGCTGATCTTGCTCCCTGGGTGGATTTGTCTACACAGAGAGAATGGCTTGAGCCCCAAACATTCCTATCATATCCACTTGACAGCCGTTTTCTCATGGGAGATGAACAAATTAGCAACATGGTGGTTGTGAAGTTGGTTGAGTGCTGCCTAAAACTTGGGGAGCTAACAGATCAGTTATCTGCCATGTTGGATAAGGAGCCCCAGTGTGGGACCAGCCAGACTCCTATGGCACTTGTAAATAGTCCTAAAATATTTCTGAATTTTTTTTTCAGATAATGACATTTTTATTACCTAGAAACTTAATTCTAAGAAGAAAAAGTTGATTAAATTATAACTACAAAGAAACTCAGAACACTGTAATGATTAAGAGCAGGGACTTTGGGTTCAGACAACATGGGCTCCAGGCCTGGTCCTCTTGCCTTTCTTCATGAAGTCCATAGGCACTTGATTGGTCTCTGGGGGTTCAAACTGTTTCATCTATAAAGTGAACACAGTAATACATAAGAAAGTGTTTATGTACCAGGCTTTTTGTGAGCTTTAAATGAGACTTGCCCATAAAATACTTACCACAATGCCTGATGCATGGTAAGGTATCAATAACTTATAGCTGTCATCATCATAATTATTATGATCAAGTATTTTTTCTCCATTTTAAGGATCAAAGGAATATGCTACTGCCAATCAGAGTTTAGATCAGCCAAGAGAATCAGTGCTAAAAACCAAGTTGAAAGAACTTTTGACCAGCACTGTTCTAGTGTAAAATAAAAAATACATATTGATTTAACTAAAAATATTGAATTTAATTTCAGATAGTAATAAATGAAATGAAAGGGAGATGAAGGCTGTGGGAGGATGATGGTGGTGATGTCAGAGGAGCTCTACCAGTTTTAGATCCAAAGAGTGATCGATATGAGCTGGATGGGCTGAAGACCCTTTGAGCAAGTGGCATCAGAGCCCAGAGCCAAATGATGTGGTCAGCCCTTTAGGATCTGCAGGAAAGATTCAGGAAGGGGGTGCAGCTAATACAACCTGGAGGAGGGAAAGAGCTTGGCATTTTCTAGAAATAGAAGGAAGGCCAGTGAGGATGGAAAACAGTGATGGGGGACTGGAAGGGGGTGGGGTCAGGAGGGCGGACTTGCGGGCCACTGCAGAGAGGATGGTTTCATACCCAAGGCAGAAGGAATCACTGTAGGGGTTTGAGGCAGTGCAGCCCCAGACTAGAGTATGGACTGTCATGGGGTAATGCGTCGCCAAGGAGCAGGGAGAGTGTCTGGAGGTTAATAGGCTTAGGCTGGTGCAGAGACAGTGGGAATGGAGAGAAATGGTTGGATGTGTTTTGGAAGTAAAGCTGATAGGACTTTCTGACAAATTGAATGTAGGGAGTAAGGGCCAGAGAGAAGTCAAAGATGATTGTTGGATTTTTGGCTCAAATAGTGATGTGAATGATCGCTTCAGCGAGTGAGGGTGGATAGACTGGGACAAAGTAGATTTGGTGGGAAAAAATTAGATTTATTTGAAATAAGGTTAGACTATTAGATGTCAGTTGGAAATGTTTTAGATATTTAGGTGGGCTTTGTAGGGAACGTTTGTGTTTTCTATAAAGTTTTAAAAATCAAAAAGCCTATTTTGAGGAGCTCCACCATCCTAGAGCCCTATGCTGGGAACTGCTCTTCTTGTTCAATCCTTTTGTTATACATGAAAAAAAAAAACGTTATTTTGCAACGAGATTTCCACTGTGACTCAGTGGTGGAACTGGCCCTAGCACCTGAGCTTATTCACTGATCTATTTATTTCTGATGAGTTATTCTATTCTGAGCTTCACATCAGCCCCAAGATAGTCTCTATAATAAGAAGAGTCTCAGGATGCCCTAAGCTTAAGAATGCGTTTTGGATAAAACAAAGATCTTGTTTTCGTGCAAATGTGGCCTCATAAATGAAGACAGGTGGAAATGGATACAGAGCCAAGCTGTGGAAGTTAAATAGATTTTCAAAACATCAACAACTTCTTAAAGGATTGTTTGCCCATCTGGGTTTATTGGGACTGCCTGGAAAAACCAGGTCAAGTGATCATGTCCAAAGAGTAGGCCTTGTCAGATATGAAATAATTATTTAAATTTTATTATTGGGATCCTGTCTGACTTTCTGCCCCAGGGATTCGGGGTGGTCAGGGAAGCCATTAGTGATTGCTGAGAAACCAATACTACATATTCCAAACAAACCTGCACACAGTGTCCCATAAAAATCTCATTACTCACCCTGTTCTCTCTGAATCAACATTCTGGGCATTGTCAGAGATATCCTGTAAATTGCACATTTATAAATTACCCATTTATAACATCTGTCGGAAGGCAGCTACAGAAGCAGATGATTTTTTTTCCTCTAGCCTCAGTGCTGGAGCAGCTTGCTTTCAGGTTGTATTTTGATTTTTTCCAGCATCCCTGAAGACCTCAGACCTGTTGTTGACTGGCTTCAAAGTATCTGGGAGTGTTTCAGTTAATCCGGAGTGCCTC
Source organism: Neomonachus schauinslandi (assembly GCF_002201575.2). NCBI lineage: Eukaryota > Metazoa > Chordata > Mammalia > Carnivora > Phocidae > Neomonachus > Neomonachus schauinslandi. Next base: position 15,315,516 of record NC_058411.1, read on the forward strand.
TTTGACCCACTCATGGAGGAGGCTGGAAAAGAGCCATGTGCCAGGAATTAGATCTTGAGAATGAAGAGGTGAAAGAGACAGTCCCTGTTAAAGACAGCCACAGAGAGCTCAGAAAATTAGTGAAGATAGCACAGCATGAAGAGAACTGCCATAGGGATTTGCATGGGGTATTGGTAAAAATGGAAGAAGCATCTCACTCCACTTGGGTAACACGCTTGGAGAAAAGAGGTGGGGAAATGCTTCAAAGTGACACCCGAGAACACTCACACACTACTGGGAGGAATGTAAAATGGTGTAGCCACTCTGGAAAACAGCCTGGCCATTCCTCCAAAGGTAAAACATCGAGTTACCATATGATCCAGCAATTCCACTCCGAGGTCTCTACCTGAGAGAAATGAAAACATAGGCTCTCAAAAAAAAAAAAAAAAAGTTGCCCATGAATGTTCAGAACAGTATTATTCATAATAGCTGCAACATGAAAACAACCTAAGTGTCCCTCAAATGATGAATGGATAATTAAAACATGGCATCTATACACTGGAATATTATTTGACATTAAATAGAAAAGCACCAATGCGTATTACAATGTGGCTGAAGCTTGAACAAATGATGCTGAGTGAAAGAAGTCAATCACAAAGGCTCAAATGTTGTGTGATTTCCTTTTATGAAATATCTAGAATAGGAAAATCTATAAAATCTATAAAGACAGGGAGTGGATTCCTGCCAAAGGTGCTTTGGCATTGATTGCTGTGATGGACGTACAACTTTGTGAATATACTAAAAGCCCCTGAATTCTATACTCAAATGGGTGAATTGTATGGTATATGAAATCTCAATAAAGTTGTTCAAAAACACAGGGACACCTGAGGACCAGTGGGGGAGAAAGTTACTAGGGAGAGGACATTCTAGGGAGTGACAATAATGAGCAAGTCTACCCCTTAGCAACCCCTTTTTACTCTACTTCTAAAATGCATCCCAGATCCTTCTAATCCTCTCTATTTCTACCACCACTCTCCTCATCTGAGCCACCAGCGTCTGCTATCTGGACCACTGAAGTAGTCTCCTAACCATTGCACTTTTGTTCCTGTGCTGGGGAGTTGAATGGCTTTCAGGGACTGAAAGTATGGGAAGATCATTTTTCAGAGGCCCTGCTGCCGGGTTCCAGGCTGCTCATGCCCCTTCCCCATCGCCTCTTTCCTGTTTCTTCTGATTGTCCAGCTCATTCCCAGTTGCATTGTCCTCCTCAGGGACACTCGATCACAACTGAGAGTGGTTTTTTTTTGTAGCTCCTGACACCTGCTGAGGTTACTTGTTCACATATGTCCTTTCTTGCTTACTCTCGGTCTCCTTCCTAGAATGCAAGCTCCATGCAAAAGGGACTTTGATTCACAGTGGTACGTGCAGTGTCTAGTTCAGTCTCTTGTACACAGAAGCTTCTCGAACTCTTGGTTGGTGAGTGTATCAATGAGGAGGGGTGAGGGAGGGCCAGGCCTTGGGCACCGATCTTGCACAATCCAAGCCCGGAATTCCACAGGGTGGATGTTGTTGGTGGAGGGAGGGGAATGAAGTTTCTGGGGAAGACAGGTCACAGGGAGCTTTGTTATCTCTCGCTGTGCCATCTTAGAGAAGACATCTCATCTCTCCAAACCTCCAGCTCTCCATTTTAAAATGGAATTTCTAAAACCCAACTTGTGAGGGTTAAATGTGCACACATCACATGAAAACCCTGTGGAAATTACGAAGTGACCTATTCATATATTTAACATTGAATATTATCATATGCCCACAGGGGTTCTAAAAATTCGGAGATTAAAAAAGATGTGTTCTCTCTCCTTGAGGAGCCCATGTCTGGCAAGGAAGACAGATCCACAAGAAGTTATAAAGTGGTGTCTTACATGATTATTGCCTTGAGACCTCCCAGTTGGAGTGCCTGACCTCCAGTTGTTCCTCTTGACCCGGTGCCAGTCTGCTTTGTGTCTTTATTAGTGCCAGGACCTCTTCAAGGACAGTGGTGGGCCTCCATGTCTTCCGCAGGGCCTGTGTGGTGTCCTTGGGGTCCAGATATTCAGGAGCACCCACCTCTTCCCTTGAATGCAGGGCTCAGCTTGTCTTCAAAACTGTGGGATCAAAAAAAAAACCCCCACAAAATAAACTGTGGGATCAAAAAAAAACAAAAACAAAAACAAAACCCGAACTGTGGGATCAAAAATCCCGGGTCTCCCAACCTTATACCCTGAGTCACAAAAATAAATTTCCTTTTATAACAGGAGGGTTCTTTATTCTCCTTAGGTCGTCTCTCCCAGATGCTTATTCAATCAGGGGCCATTTTGCGCTGCCTTGTCACCGCCTCATTTCTCCTCTTCCATCCTCTTCCCTTTGCTAAAATTTGTTCTGCCCCATCTTCATTTTTTTTTTTTTTAAACAAGCCTCTGTGATTCTTCGTGACTGGGGACCCTGCTCCATACCCCTCTGGGTTCTCAGAGCCTAGCAGTGTCCATGGAAATGTTCTCTGTGCTCCCCAGAATCTTGTCCACACCCCATAATTATTTTGGGCACAGGACATGGCAGTGTGTGTTTCTCAGCTGCTTTTGACATGATTCAGAGAACTCCCTTGGGAGGACTTGGTCTCTGTCACCTCGTCACTGCGTGTACCTGGCACAGAGTGGACAATGGTTTATGGGAGGGAGATGTCATGGGTCATAGTGACAATAATGTCTTCAAACCTATCCTCTTGTTCTTCCTTGGATCTAAGTAAAAAATGTCAAGAGAACAGCCTCTTCTCCGTCTCCCATAGCCCACAGGGATGTCACGGCTGACTGAGGGTGGGTAATGTGGAGGAGAAGCTGTGTTTTACTGTCATATCTCTAGTCTCAAGGCTTCTCAAGGGTTTCATTTCTGTCTCTTGACTGGGGGACTCGAGGGTCTGAGTGGGATGGATTATTTTCCCAGCTTCCGATTCACCTCAGGACTAGACCCTCAGCTGTGTCTGAGAAGAAGACGGTGCTAGTGGGGATAGAAGGAGAATGAGAGGTAGGTTTTGATTAGAAATAAATGGAGGAAAAAAAAAAAACCCAGGGAAAATCTTTCTTCAAAGATTTACAACATGTTTGCTCAATAAACCTTTATTTATTACCCAAAGTCTGATTTCTTTCAGAAGATTACCTTGGCATAGAGTCATTAAGTAAAGGCAACTTAGCAAAATTGGAAAAATCTAGGCAGAGGGGAGTCTTAGAAAGTAGTTGTCCATCTGTGTGAACTTTTAGACAATTTTTTTTTTTTTTTTTTTGGTGGCATTGGAGGGTGAGTGCTCTCAGCCTTCTCTGGCCCCTGCCTGTTCCAGGCATCACTTGGGAAATTCGTTGTACTTTTATATAATACTAACAGCTATCTTGTGGAGAGTCCTGCATCACCTGTATTATTTTTATTTTTTTTTAAGATTTTATTTATTTATTTGAGAGAGACAGAATGAGAGACAGAGAGCAGGAGAGGGAGGAGGGTCAGAGGGAGAAGCAGACTCCCTGCTGAGCAGGGAGCCCGATGTGGGACTCGATCCCGGGACTCCAGGATCATGACCTGAGCCGAAGGCAGTCACTCAACCAACTGAGCCACCCAGGCGCCCCACCTGTATTATTTATAATCATCATCATAGCTAATATTTATTGAAGCTCTCCCCAGAGGTCAGATGCTGTCCTAAGGCACTTTATGTGTTTGATGGATTCCTCCAAAACACATGTGGTAAAAGACTTGCCACATATTTTCTCTGAATTAAGTCAACTCTAGTCCTGATGCTGCATTTTGAAATGTTGTGGAAAAGATCACCACGTTGAGGGTGATTGGAGGATCAGTCCCTTTCAAAGCCAGCAGGAATGCAATTGTGCTGTCCTGGGTTTGAAGCTGCTACTATAAAATCATCTTTTACCTAATTATGCCTGCTTCTGATCAGCCCTTCTTGGGGAAAAAAGTTTTCTCCTTGTAATTATACATCTGACTGCACATTTGTCAAATTGTTGATCAAGGGCTCTTTCTTCTTTTAATAAATGTGATGTATCCATTCCAAAGCTTTCCTTCTATAATTAATAACAATAAGATCTGGTTACCTGTGGAGAGTGGAGACATTGAAAAAGAACCAGAAGAAATACAAGATGGTATCAGCAGCCAACAACAGTGCTCTCAGCCTTCTCTGGCCCCTGCCCAGACTGCACCTGCTACCCAGAGACCTCACCTGCCTATGGGACCCCTGGCTCCCTTCAGGGCTCCCCTTGGTGCTTTATTTGTAAAGGAGAAAAAGCTGGACTGCAGTAAGAAGATGTATCTCATTTAAGAGGGATAAAGATAAGATAAAATATTATACCTACAAAACAATAATACGAACAGTGTTATTTGTCCTGGACACTTACCCACTGAGGGCCTGTCTTGTCACTGGTCACAAATGCAAATACAGAGAATGCAGGGAGACCCACGACATCCTTTTGGTTAAATTCTCCTCCTTCATAAGGACTGTTTAGGACAGACTGAAATCCAAGTAAGAGGTGATTCTGGCTCAGACTGTTCCAGGCATCACTTGGGAAATTCGTTGTACTTTTATATAATACTAACAGCTATCTTGTGGAGAGTCCTGCATCACCTGTATTATTTATAATCATCATCATAGCTAATATTTATTGAAGCTCTCCCCAGAGGTCAGATGCTGTCCTAAGGCACTTTATGTGTTTGATGGATTCCTCCAAAACACATATGGTAAAAGATTTGCCACATATTTTCTCTGAATTAAGTCAACTCTAGTCCTGATGCTGCATTTTGAAATGCTGTGGAAAAGTAACTTGTTAGTCTCTTTCTCTTGGTTCTTACCAGGCCCTAGGGCTAAAGTACTGCAGGAAAAAGGGGCACTGAGTTCTCTGTGCATGAAATGGTGGGGGGGTCCTTGCCAAAGATCGTCACTGCTTGGTCACTTGGAGGCCCTCAAATCTGGATAGCTCTATTGATGGGATCTAGATCTAGATCTATATACTATATAGATTTACATATATCCTATGTCACTGGAGAACCCTGACTAATACACTGCCCTTAGCGAGACCAGACCTGGAATAATAGTCTTATTTGGACATGTCTCCAGGGAAATGGGAAATTTGTTTTCTTTAGCTCTTAAATGAGAACAGTTATTGCCTTTTTCTAGAGAGAGCCTAGTCAAGAACCAAAACCTGTCTAACTCTTGGGGCAAGAACAGGAAATTGTTCTTTCAGTCCTTTTATTTCTTTTTCTTTTTTAAAATATTTTATTTATTTATTTGACAGAGAGAAAGAGAGAGGGGGAGAGAGAGAGAGCGAGCGTGCACAAGCAGGGAGACCAGCAGGCAGAGGCAGAGGGAGAAGCAGACTCCCTGCTGAGCAGGAAGCCCAACGTGGGGCTCGATCCCAGAACCCTGAGATCATGACCTGAGCCAAAGGCAGATGCTTAACTGACTGAGCCACCCAGCACCCTCTTTCAGTCCTTTTAGAATAATCCATATGAGTAGAAAAAAAAACACTACTTGCTTGCTCAATGCTTATACTGCTGTCCACACAGTTTGTCTTTCATTCTTGCAATAACTCACTGGGGAAGGGATTAATAGCGTGATCATTTCCTCTTTCAGACAGAGACACTGAGGTCATGGAGAAGTCAGGGAACTTGCCCAAACTGGTCTAACAGGTTGTTCCTGGTAAGGTCAAGATTTACCCCTGACCAGGCTGACTCCAAACCCATCCTCTGGATATTGCTGTGTGTTAATCTCAGTTCGTGGAAGCGGGTTGCCTGTGAGCTTCTCAGGTGGTTCTGGGTGACATGCTGGCTTTGCCACTTCCAAACTGCATGATGTTGGATGTGTTGTGTGGCCTCAACCATCCCCTTCCCAGTGCCCACTGCCCCCTTGGCCATACTAGCTTTCTTTTTTGTATCTTCTTTCTGCCTTCATCTGGGGTGCTTTGCCCTCTCTCTTCATTCTGCTTGAAAAGCCCTCGCTAGCACATTTTCATGACTGGTCCATCATTATTGAATGCTCTACCCAAATGTCCCTGCCTCTGCCCCAGAGCCCCTCCACCAAATCACCGTGTAACAAACCAACTACTATTTCCCTCCATAGCACTGATTTTGTGCTTGAGATGATGCTGTTTGTTGGTTTCAGTGTTTATTTTTTATTTTTCCCTACCAGAATGTCTGTTACTTTTGGGGCACTGTATCTTTCATATTCATCACCATGTCCTTAGCATAGAGAACCATCAGTACTGGGTCCATAATGGATGCCCAAAAAACATCTATGAACTTCCAGACTCTCTGGCCCTCAACTTATTTTTGGGTATAATGTCAGGATGATATTACTAACTTTCAGCATTACTGTTAGAAATAGAGGGAATATGTACATGTAGCTCAGTGCTTGATGTTCCATAAATAGTAGCTGCTCTGGTGATCATTGGCTATTTTTCTTTTCACTACCCAAGGGCTTGAAAAAATGTTTCACTGAATGCAATCTTGGCAGCAAAGAGGTCCCCAAAGCATTGCGTTGCCTGTCCTCAGCCTTGGGGAAAATAAATCACATTTTCTATTGAAGGGTGATGTAACATTGCCACAAAAGGAACTTTATCTGTTTAGCCCTATCCATCATTATTCTCTCTCTATCCCTCCTGGCCTCTCCCTCCCTGGGAAGGTGCTCACATTTACCATGTGTGCTCTAATCTCCACTGTGTTTCTTTCTGTCTGCCATGATGATTGATCTTTAGCTAACAAATCAGCTTGGATGGCAGTGTGGTCGCTGTCCCCTCTGATGGAAGGTGTGGCTGCTCTGTAAATCATCCCAGGAGATGCTGGCCCAGTGCTCCTGGAGCACAGCTTCCAGAGGGTTCTCTCTCCACAGAGCTGTGGTCTGTTGAAGAGGCTCCAAATGTGCAGTCTCCTCTAGGCGAGGTGGCAGTGTTTTCATCAGCCCTAGGATCAGTGCCTGCCTCGATTTGTGCTTTTGTGGCCAGTTCCTTTGCTTCCTTCCATGAGCTCTTAAATCAGAACTGGGCACAGCAGAGAGGTCAGGAAGCCAGGGCTTCCTGGGGTCTTGGTTGGGCCTTTTCATGACTAATTACAATAATAAAAGGATTGAAAAAGGGTCTTTGAACATTCTTTAGCAGGTAAAATAGTCATGCTTTGTTGGGAAATTCTCCCTCGTTCCCCCATTCATGCCATAATGAGGAATCTGTGGGGTAGGGTCTCAGGCAGTGCCAGAGATAGAACCCAGCAACCCCTCATGTTGATGATGATGATGATGATGATGATGATGATGATGAGCACTAACATTTATGAGACCCTACCAGGTGACCTGCACCATTAATTACTTTATATACAGATGTATTTAATCTTCCAGGAGTAATGAGCTAAGGAAGCAGGTCAGAGACCCATTTGGTGCGAATGCATGCAGAGTTGGAGTCTTGATTTTAAAATTCAGAAAGGACTGGGAAGAAGGGGCTGGTATTCATCTGGTACCTACATCAGGTTCAGCCCTTTCATGTAAGGTATACCTCAGCCTCTTACCTACATTTTTACAGGTGAAAACTGAGACTCAAGAAGCCATAGTAGCCTGTCCAAGATCACACACAGTTGCTAAGAGGCAGAGCCAGGATTTAAATCAGGTCTGTCTGCCCCCAAACTCTGGTTATAGAAAGAAATGGTCTGAACAGCGTCCATCTTGTATGTAGGCAGTCGGATGAAAAGTCCCTCTATTAGAAGAGCTTTGCCACCAAGCCTTAGAGTTTTCTCATATTCCTAATGCATAGGCACACCACTCTCCACACATCCAAGTCTAGGGGTGGAACTAGACAACCTTTGCAAAGTACCATGAAACTGAAAAGATTGAACTATTCAGAGCTTTCACTTTATCACTATTCCAGCTTCTAAACTTGTCATCTTTATAGTCTACTGAATTAATAAGAGAAGTGAATACTCATTGACATTGACAGAGTGGGATACTGCATATTATATAAACTGCTCTGGGCAACCCCATCTGATTGCTATAGAGACACAAATTCATACTTTTCACTATCGTAACCCATAATCGTAACCCAACATCCATTCAAATTAAAGCACTGTAACTCTTTTTAGGAGTAGAAAAAAATACTTGCTGCTTTTTACTAGTTGATTTATTGTTACACGACAATATTGGGTATATTAAATTTTAATATTGGCGCTGTCTTTTTCACCATAAGTCTTGTGCTGAGGAGCTCAGAAATTATTTCATTTTAAAAGGGACGTTTATTGCACTGTATAGGCAGGTAGGTAATTCCTTCCTCTGAGAAACTCGCAGATTATTCTCCTTCTGAGGTGTGAGAACTTTTGATTTGCACTTGCTATGACATTTAAGTGTAAAGGAAGGGTGATTTACTGTTTCCATTGGCATAAATAATGTGCTGTTTGTTTCTGCATCATTTTCCAACACCCACTATTGATAGTGCCCCACAGTTTACTAGGCAGAGAATTCAGCCTTTTATTGTAAATGTCAGGGAGAGAGAATGGAAAAACAGCTTTGGATTTCAGCCTAATGTTCAAATGGGTCCCCAGTCACACTGGAAAGAGATAATCCAGTCATGGTGGGCTAGTGCTACAAAGCACCCGTCCTTTCTAGTTCATTTCTTGGAACCATTAAAACTCTTTAGGGAACATGGCAACCTTCTGATCCTTCCAGTAAGAAAATTCCCCAGGTAATTTATGCTTTTACCAAAGACAAGACATCTCTTCTCCTGTAACTACTTATCTCACCCACTCATTTTCTCCATTCTTCTCAACTCTGACCTTTTTACCACCAGTTTTTTAAAAATATATGCCAATCCATGAAAATATTATGTGGGAATTGTAGCATAGCACAACTTTCTGGGGATCTCTACAAAACAGATATGACAGGAACTATTTGTTACTGATCCAATGTCCATTTTCTTTTTCTTCCTTAGTTACAGAGGCTGCTTTTCTTTGGAGTGGCAATATGCTCACCTGAGATACAAATTCCTCAGCTCCCATGACAACTCCATGTGGCCATTCTCGTTAATGAGGTGGAAACAGAAGTTATTGGGCAGATACTCTGGAAACCAGAACTGTGAGGCAGATGATTTGTATGGGCCCATTTTTGCCTTTCTCTTCTAACTTCTACTTCCTGTTGGATTGTGGACAGATGGCTGGATCTTCAGGAGCCCTCTCGACAGAGGAGGCGACCTTCAGTTCTTGTAATGAGGATGGGGGGACAGAATGATACAAGAATCCAAGGCACCCCATGACATGGAGCTACTATGCCAATCACATACCACCTGCCTTAGGACTTTGATAAATGAGAGAACATATATCTACCTTCTTTCTTTCTTTTTTTTTTAAGATTTTATTTATTTATTTGACAGAGAGAGACAGCGAGAGAGGGAACACAAGCAGGGGGAGTGGGAGAGGGAGAAGCAGCAGGGAGCCCAATGTGGGGCTCGATCCCAGGACCCTGGGATCATGAACTGAGTTGAAGGCAGTCGCTTAATGGACTGAGCCACCCAGGTGCCCCATACATACCTACTTTCTTTAAGCAAATATAGTTATGTCTATTATGAGCATCTGGAGGAGCCAGTCACCATGGTGTGAGGACACCAAAGTGGTCCTATGAGGAGGTCTACATGGTAAGGAACTTAGGCCTCCTGCCAATAGTCAGCATTGACTGGTAAGCTGTATGAGTGCACCATCTTGGAAGTGGATCCTTCTAGCCCGGTTGAGATTTCAGATGACTGGGAGACCCTGGCTCACTGCTTGCCTCTGACCTCATGAGAGACCCCAAATAAATGTTTATAGTTATTTGAAGCTGCTACAGCAATATATAAATAATATAGATTTTAACATTTGGTGTGTAGTCTTATGTATATATTTTAAAACTGATGTGATCAAGTGAGTAATGCAAACCTTTGATGTTCTGAAACTCTGCAAATGAAAATATCCACAAAGGCATTTAAGTCCCTCCTCTTTTTAGGCATCATAGTTAAATATGGTTGCAGACTTAGTCACTTTTTAGCCACCCTTATGAATACAGTAGATAATTATCCTCATGAATTTCACGTTCCACTAAACAGGCTATTTTCTTAACTGACCGCATGACAAGTCAGAATTAGACTAAAAAAACCATATTCGCCTCCCCTGCTTCTTCACTATTGTGGTCCCTGCCTCCCCTCAGTTCTGGAAGATTAGAGTGACTCATTAGACCCCAGATCATAGAGAATTGAAGATTCCCAGATGCTTCCCTCCTCTTCATGATACACAGAGTTTCACAGGGAAAACTAGCCTTTGGAAAGGAACATGACTTCCCAATTTCAAGTTCAATTTACCTTGGTGGAATGAAACTGCCTTCCCAATTTAAAGGGAGATGTGTGTGGTTAGCTGCCTGAGTTCTCTGACGATGGGCCCCCAGATCCTTTCTTGATTTTCATAAACACTTATTAAGTTTCCAGATACCTGACTTCATTTACAGCAGCCGGCAGGTTCCTCACAGAGCATAAACCCTCCGCCCATTCTGAGACTTTTGTAACTTTCCATCTCTTACCTGCCACATTGACCCTTGGGCATTAGATGAGGTTGCTAGCTGAGCTGTAGAACATGACACCTACAGCTTCCTTGAGCTAGAGCATCTTTTAGGTTAGGTGCTGAGTTTCAAGCCCTGAGGCTTACTGGTCACTTAGTTATGATTACCACTTGCTTGCCTCTCCTGTGCACCAGATCCTGCCTGCCTAGCATGTAAAGTGAAGCAGCAGGAGAACAGTGGCACAGTCTTGATGGAAGAGGAAGGCCATGCCGATTGCAGAGTAAAGGGGGCTGCAGGGCATTTATGGAGAAGCCCCCACTCGCCATAACATCAGGGATGAAGGCTGTCCTACCCACAGGGCGATTCATTATCCCACATTTCAAACCTATTTGTTCCAAGATTCCATTTGTGACTCCATTTGGTTGATAAATATCAAGGAGTTCAGCAGGGTAATGGCAAAGTGTCCAGCTGAATTTGCTCACATCCCCCTGATTAATCCTATCTCACTGCCCAAAGCTATCATTATGACTTATATGCCACCTTTTTAATTTGGATTTTGTTGTCCTCCTCCTTCCCTTCTGCCCTCTCTTTCTCTTCTTTTTTCTGTCCACATGCTTGCAGGTGAGAAGTTGAGGTTCCTGACTTAATTCTTGTCTGGTTGGATCCTCTTTCCCTCATTTTCTCCCTTCCTTCCTCCCCTCCTTTCTTTTTTATTTTCTTAAGGGATATTCAATTATGTGGTTTGCAAACTTCAGAACACAGAGGAGGAATCATCATTGGCTTAGCTCTGTGCCAGAAACATTTAGAAACTGTGTGGGTGTCCCTATTTTCCCCCTTTCAACGCTGTCTAGGGGTACGCCTTCATAATAACACCTTCAGCCAGGTAGACACAGTTGGGTGATTTCTAAATAGAATTTGGGATTGACTGGTCAATCAGAGCTCCTCCTGCTGGAAGGAGGGACTAGTACACCTGGGTCCTGGTCTGTGTTGGCTGTCAACCTCAAAATTAAGCAATTTGGTGGCAGGTTTGATTGGAGAGGTCTTTTCTTTGGTTGGGGTGGGTGGAGGATAAAGAGGAAGGTCTCCTTAAGATATTGTTCTGTTCTTGCCAAACAGATAACATAAAGGGAATCCTTTGCTAGATATTCTGTTCACGGCCATTAAAGGGTAACTGCTGATTTTTCTCCTTTTCCAAACAGGTAGCTTATTTCCTGCTCTCATCCTATGCCCAAGGTAGCAATCTCGAAGGGGTTTGAAGTAAATGGCAGGGAGCAATTCAGATGTAATTTATTCCCAGGCTCAGCTTCTGTATTGTAGCGATTTCACTCAAGCCACTCTCCAGTGACTATAGACACACATTATACACGTAAATATATATTTCTTTTCTCTCCCACTGTCTCACCTGCACCGTGTGTTCATTGTCAGAGGAAACAAGCCTTAATACACTAATGGTTTTTGACTGAAATGAGGGTATTTGCCCTTGCTATTGAAAACCCAAAGAGATAAGAACCTTGAGTTAGCAGGGTTGCTTTGGCGTCCATCTCTTTTGCCTCCAGGAGAGTTATAATAATAAAAAACTGCCATTTAGGGAGCCCTGGCCATGTGCAAGGCTCACAGTAGCTTTCATCTGTCACTTGACGACTTCTTCTTCTTCTTCTTCTTTTTCTTCTTCTTCTTCTTCTTCTTCTTCTTCTTCTTCTTCTTCTAAAGATTTACTTATTTGAGAGAGAAAGAGAGATTTGGGGGAGGGGCAGAGGGAGAGGAAGAGAGAGAGAGAGAAGCAGACTCTGCTGAGTGCGGACCCCTACTTGGGACCTGATTTCGCAATACTGAGATCATGACCTGAGCTGAAACCAAGAGCCGGATGCTTTACTGACTGAGCCACCCAGGCGCCCAACTTCCTCTTCTTATCAACCTCATGAAATAGGTGGGTGCAGAATCCAGTAGTCAGTCTGTGGGGGAGAATGAGGTGGTCCTGCAAGCTGTGGCTAAGAAGACCTAAGGATTAAGCATGATCAATAACTCTTTTCTTTCTTTCCCCCTCTCCACACTACCTCAGATTTTCTTCCCACGCATCCTTCCAGTTGCCATTCTGGACATGTGGATTTGCAAGTCTTTATACCAACCCACTGGGTATTGGTGTTTGACTTGGGGAGAGAGATGTGCTGTGTGAGCCTTTGTCTTGCTTCCAAAGTCCTTTCTGTGTAATGCTTAGAGACAGCTCTATGGGCCCTGCCTTGAATGTACTGCCCTTTACAGAACAAGATGATGCCGCTGATATCCTAGGAGCCTTTTCTCTTTCAGGAGCCATGACGGGGTATGCTGAGGGTCCACACTCATCTCTGCCCCTGCACTGAGTCACTGGTCAAGGTTAGGCATATAGGCAGTTTCGTCTTAAAAGCTCCAGCTAGAATGCCAGTCTGAGTTGGGTCCGAATCCTAACCACCCGTTAGTAGTGTGTCAATGTGATCAAGTTTTTTTTTTTTTTTTTTAATCTTTCTTAGCTTCAGTGTCCACATTCAGAAAAGTCAAGTTTAGTACTAGTACTTACCCCGTATGTAGTGACAAAGTTCAAATGGAATCATTTATTAGTTAAATGAAAAAAGAAGGTGTCTATTGGGTGTAGGGCAATTTTCTAGGTACTGGGAATAGAGGGGTTAATAAGCAAACAAATTCTGCCTGTGGTTATGGTGGTTACAGGCTGGAGGGTAGATGCATATGATACATAAAGGAATCAGGAAAGAAGATCATTATAGAGTGTGAGCAGTACTGTGAAGAAAATAAAACTAGCTCATGGATGTGTGAAGAGTAAGTTGGGGGAGATGAGGTTATTCTATACTGGATGGTCCAGAAAATTTCTCCAAGGAGAAAGTGAATGAATGTAAATTGTGTAGCCTGGTACCTGGCAGTAGCTAAGGATACCACAAATGCTGTTACATTAAAATATGTAAAACTATTTATTTCTGCTACAGGTAGTGGAGTTTGCAACCTGACGTTACGGTGTTATGATCAACTCCATTGCCCTCTTTTCTACAGCCTCCAAGCAATGGAGCAAACAGTAAAGCAAAGTACTTAGAGAGAAGGCTTTGCCATTCTTCATGTACAAATAAGACATTGGCCTTGCTAGAAATCAGAGAACAGGACAGTCCTTGGATTGAATGTGAATATCCAAATTATCTTTGACAGGAGGCTTCCCATGAAGATGTTTCCTCCCCAGATTCTGTGATATGCTGTGATTCCCTGGGTATAAATAGAGGGGAGTTGAAATTGGCTCATTCCTGGGTGATCGTGAAGTGGATCTTACCCTGTGGCCACAAAAGCCCTCAGAATATTGTCTCACTTGTGAGGAGGGATCATTCTGGAGAGCCCAGAGACAGAGATAGATGCCCAGGGAGATATTGAGAGGCACTCCTCCTCCAGCCCTATTTTTGTGAAGGGCTCCATTATTCAGCCCACAGTAGAACCAGGAATGATGGCATCTGAGTGAGACCCTCCCTCCACCTTACTTTCAGGTGGCCACTTCTGCAGGGTTTACCCCTTCATTGTCTTACCTGTTCTGTTTGCTTCTTCTCCATCCCCATTGCATTCGCCTCTTCTAGACTTCCATCCACTCTCTCCCTTTGATCCACTACTGGCTTCACTTGGAACTCTTGACTCTAGTAGTTTACAAAATGTTAAGATCTTTAGAGCAAAAACCAGGCCACTTTCTCTTTTGCCTACTCTATAGTAGCGATTTCTAAGTTATGGACTGAGAACTCCTTGGAGTAATGGCTAAGGAAATATTGCAAGAGATCCTTGGGTCTGTTGTCTGTGGATTGGATAAATAGTAAGTGCCTTAGTCCTTTTGGGCAGCTATAACAAAGTGCATAGACTGGGTGCTCATCAACAACAGAAATTTATTTCTTATTATTTAGGAAGCTGGAAGCCCGAGATCAGAGTGCCAGCATGGCTGAGTTCTGGTGAGGGTCTTCTGGGTTGCAGACTGCACACTTCTCATGTCCTAACAAGGTGGCAGGGGCTAGGGAGCTCTGTGGGGTCCCTTTTCCTAGGTACTAAACCCGTTCATGGGGGCTCCACCCTCATGACTGAATCACCTTCCAAAGGCCCCACTTCCTAATACCTTCATACTGGGGGGATAAGGCTTTAATATATGAATTTTTTTTGAGGGGGCACAAACATTTATTTCATAAAAGTAAGTTTCAAAAATAGCCAAAGTTTTTCAAATATATGTAAATACTGTTTTGATTATAAGATGCAAAATTAAAGAGTTGCTGAATTGCTTTCTTCATTGCATATTTTTTAAACCAATAAGTGCGAGAAATGAATCTTTTCTCCCTTAAGTGTTTCATGATAGCATTTTCATCTATAAATGGATCTTCAGACTTGACAAGGAGTCTTGATCATCACTGGTGTGAGATATAAGACTGCTTTGGCACCTGCTACAGCCCTTGGTGCTCAATAAACGTAAATGCCAGTTTGGACCAGCACCTTGTGTGTGGGTTTGAAGAGGGACCAGTGGATGCTGCCCTCACTAAGCAGTCCTATGATTCCTAAAGTAGGTCAAGGGATGAAGAAGCAAGCTATCTGGTTGCTTCTACCCTCGGGTGCAGAGGGGATAATCTAATCTGGATCCCATTCAGGCACCATTTTAGTCTTAAACATTTGAGACAGTGAAGTGTGCTCAGTTCATAGGGCAAACACAAGGGGATTTTTAAATGGCAGTTTTTACCAATTTGTATTCGTGTGAAGGGTTTTGTCAGAGCTGTTTCTACCTCTGCTTGCTCTGTTTATTCAGCACGAATGTCTGGAACGTGCACTTGTTCTGCTGACTTTTATCAGATACACCATCCCAAGGTACCACGGGGAGTATCTTCATTATTAACATAATAAGAGGGAAGCAGGTTGCTTGTGGAAACTGCACATTTCTAGAACTTGCTTTGTGTTATGTACCGGCTGTTAATTAGAACCCAACTAACAGTGGCAGTATCTCAAAGGAGGAAATGATCCACGCGAACACTGTAGAATGTTATGACATGCCTGCTGAAGAAAAAAGTTACAGGAAATGGAACATAATGTAGAGCTGCCTACTACGGGGTTTCTTGGAGCCCGAGAACTGAGCAAGTACATGCTTACCTCTGGGGAGACATGCCTGTGTCTGTCTGTCCTTCCCCAGACATCTCGTCAGTGTGTGATGGGACCATTCATTTGCTCACTGATGCAGACCTGAAGGTACACCTGACTAAGCTTCTCAGAGGCGCCAGAAAAGGAGTATCAGAAGGGGAAGGGAAGGACATTTTGCCCTCTCTGGATTGTTCTTCAATACTTTCAATTACTGTGATCTTAAAATATTATTCAAAATGCCAATATAATATTGTAAATTCTCAAGTAATTCCCAAGTGCGCCAACAGAAAGTGAGAATACTTGTAATTGAGTTCAAGTTTTAAAGCACTGTGGTCTGAAAATATGCATGGTATAATCTCAATCTTTTTATACCAGTTAAGACTTGATTTGTGACCCAGTATTTAGTCTATTCTGGAGAATGTTCCATGTGCACTTGAGAAGAATGTGTATTCTGTTGCTTTAGGATGAAATGCTTTAAATATATCTCTTAAGTCCATCTGGTCCAGTGTGTCATTCGAAGCTCTTGTTTCTTTGTTGATCTTCTGCTTAGATGCTCTGTCCATTGCTGTGAGCAAGGTGTTAAAGTCCTGTATTATTATTGTAGTATTATCAATGTGTTTCTTTAATTTCATTATTAATTGGTTTATATCCAAAGGATACAGACATAGTGATTTGAGGGGGCACATGCACCCCAATGTTTTTAGCAGCAATGTCCACACTAGCCAAAATAAGGAAAGAGCAGAGATGTCGAATGACAGATGAATGGGTAAAGAAGAAGATACATATATATATATGTATATATACACACACACATACACATGCAATGGAATATTGCTCGGCCATCAAAACGAATGAAATCTTGCCATTTGCAATGTTGTGTTCAAAACTAGAGGGTATCGTGCTAAGCGAAATAAGTCAGTCAGAGAAAGACAAATACATATGAATTCACTTATATGTGAATGGAATTTAAGAAAAAAAACAGATGAACATAGGGGAAGGGAAAGAAAAATATGATAAAGAAAGAGAGGGAGGCAAACCATAAGAGATGCTAAACTCTAGGAAACAAACTGAGGGTTGCTGGAGGGGAGTGGGGGGAGGGGGTCACTGGGTGATGGGCATTAAGGAGGGCACTTGATATAATGAGCACTGGGTGTTATATGCAACTGATGAATCACTAAATTCTACCTCTGAAACTAATTAAAAAAAAAGCAAGAGAGAACTCCCCTTCACGTCCCCACTTGATCCCACCTTCCCCTCCGGAGATAACCATGAATAGCAGTTTGTGGTATATCTAGAGTCCATCTCCTCACATATTTAGCATTGCTTTTCCCAGTTCCTGTACCTTGAAAATCTTGCCATGTTATGACATGTAATGTTAACACGTGATGACCTAACTCATTTGTCATAACTGCTGCATAGCATTTCGATTATGTATGGATGTATTATAATGCATTTGAAACTCTTTTATTCACAACATTTTTTAAGCCTTTGAGGAAAAGCCTTGGTAGGATTCTAGCCCTTTATATTTTCTCTGTTTTTCTGGTTTCTGCTTTTCCTACATTTCTTGAATAATGCCCTCCCCCGCCAATCTCTGGAAACAGTGAATGTACCCTTATATGGCAAAGGGCCTTAGTAATTAAGGACTTGAGATGGGGACATTGTGCTGGATTATCTGGGTGAGCTTGGTGCAATCACAAGGAAGGGTGATTATAGGAAGGGTGCTGGAAGGGTGCTGGAAGGGTTCAGTGGGAGGTAAGAGCAATGTGAAGAAGTAAGCAGAGGTTGGAGTCATGTGCCCATAAGTGGAGGGATGTCAGTGGTGTTTGAAAACTGGAGAAGACAAGGGATGGATTCTCTCCTGGAGCCCATAGAGGAAGCCAGCCCTCCCACACACATCTTGATTTTTGGACTTCCTCATTTGTGGTAATTTTTTATAGCACCAATAGGAAGCACATATACTTGGCTCATCCGGTTATATCCTTTGAATAACTGATCATACCTTCTTACCATTTTCCAAAAATATTTTTGGAAAAAAGAAAAAAACCCCTCTTGACTCTCATACAGATATAAAAATGAACATGTGCTAGAGATTTTAACACATGAAAAAACCAGACAGATGTTATAACTGGTTCAAAAAAGAAGTAGCACACATGTATGTTGAGAAAGGAATGTTGACACAAATGTGCAAATGGAGGCAAACCTGGTTTTTGTCGCGCTAATGGACCCGGTCCATGGAATGGCAGGGAAACTCCCCAGAGAATGAGCACCTTGGGCATCCTCCATGCTGAGCTTCCAACTGCTGCGTATTCACCCAAATATAAATAAAGTGAAAAATGAGGTGAAATGATCAGTGGAGGTATGAAGAATGTGCAAATAGAATGAACACAGGCAAATGCATAAGCTTTGAAACACTATTTATTGTGCTACTTCTGGCTCCTTTCCCTTAGCAGTATGCAGTGACCATCTTTCATTGTCAGTGGTTGTACACCTGTCTCTTCCTCCTGGTGGCTGCAAGGAATCCTTGTGAACACATACCCCATAATTGAATTTCACTATTTTTTTTTTTACTGCTGGATATTTAGATTGTTTCCAAGTGTTCACTACAGTCAAAAAAGGGAGTCTTCAATATGCCTTCTTGTTAGTTTACTTAAAAACAATGTATATACACAGAGAAAATTCTGGAAGGATATACACAAAAATATTTACTCGAGTTGTCTTTGGAGGTGGGGGATTTTGCAGAATGTTTTCTTTCTACTTTATTTTTTGCTGTGCTGTTTGAATTTTCTTTTATAAACATGTATCATTTTTTTATAATTAAAAATACACACAAAAAGAGCTTTCAATGTTGAAAAGAAGTGCAGCTTAATTGAAACTGTTAAGCTGTCACTGCCATTCTGTTAGATGCTCGGGTATTTCTGTGACAAACGTGCCTTTGGCTTTCTGGGAAGGAGAAGCAGTTGGGAACTGTTGTCACAGGGCGCGGGCAAAGAAGTGCAGGTGTGTTTTAAGCAGCATCTAGCCTGAGTTTGTGCCCCGAGAGTAGGAAACATCCTTATTGAGGCCTCTTGCCAAGTGTTCAGGATGACCGAATCCCAGGAGAAAGGCGGGGTTGACTCACATTTTCTCAACTGCAAGGCACACATGGGAGAGCGGAGAGCGTCTCTAACCAGGTCTCCAGGGGGTTCCTGGGAGAAGGGGTGGGTGGCAGGTCAGTGTCCACAGTGCTGGGCTTGTTCTGGAATGACTATTCCATCTGAAGGGGTTAATAATCCAACAAGAGCTCTCCCAACCCTAGAGCTAAAATCCTTTTTCCGGACAAGCTGCTGTACAAACTGAATCAGAGCAGAGTCTGTGGGACCAGTTTTGTCCGGATGAAGGGGTTGCTCACCACCACAAAGGGTGACATGGAAAGCAAGGCTCCGGTTGGGGGACCCCCAGAGGATGTAGGACACCAGCAGACAGGATTGGTCGGGAGCCACAGCCTCATGCCAGGGTCTGGCACCTTTGCTGGGGAGGAGCTGAAGCTCTGGTGTCTCTGGGATTTGAGGGATGCAGGAGAGGTAAAATTTCATTTCCTCTTTTAACAGATGATTTGTGATATTCGGGGAAGGGGCAGACACCCCTCGCCCAGCTGGAAGGGAGGGCTACAGTAGGAAGGCATCAAATCCCTCCACAGCAGGCTTTTTCAGGGATACCAAATACCAGCTACAGCAAACAGAGGCGAATAATAACCATCATTTTAAGGTCGCAAGATTTGGCCTCCAGGCCCTTTGCTTTCTCCTTGGTGCTGAAAATAGTCCTGGAAATGGGACTTCATGGATGGTTCTGAGCATCCTGCAGCTTCAAATAGTGGAGCAGCCTGCCCAGTAGGATGGACCTTTAGCCTGCCCATCACCTTTGTTTTGTCAGCATTACGGGAAAGAAAAAGGGTGAAAATCACTTGCACAGTGAACGACTTCCCTTTCTGACATTATTTTGCCCAGACTTTCTTTCTAAGGGGGTCATATTGAAAACAGATTAATATCAGGAGCATGAAGAAAACACAGCAATTAATATGGATTCAAAGTTTATTTCAGAGCAAAAACTCAAAAAAGTCATGATCTCAGAGATTTCCCCTTTGACTCCTCTGCCTTCGCAGAAGGGATACTGATTGTCTTTGCAGAAACTTTGGGATTCACAGGGCACTAATGCTTGTGCATTAGACTAGACTTGGCATTGGAAGCATAACTTAAGGGTAGCATCATTCATGGAAGATAATGAGTCAACCTAGGATGGAAAGGTGCTTCATGAAATAGTTGTGGACATTTCCTGGGGAGTGAGGATGGATCAATGCTCTAAAGCAGTCCTCCGGCTGCAGAGCTGGACTCCCCTCTAGGCTAAACATGGGTGGGTGCTGACATTTGAGCCTTTGCAGGAGGCCATGGGGGAGCAGCACTTAAGACCCCGGCTTGGGTGCCCCCCTAGGATTGCTAATGGCAGCGGCAGGTTGGGGGTCTTTTTCCCCACCATGGGGAGGCAAACTACCCTCTCCCATCCCTCCAGTCCTGAATCCTACAGCTCCTTGGTTCCTGTCAGAGCTCAGGTTAAAAAATTACTTGTGCTGTCTTGGTGTTTTCTCTACTTTCTCTGGCTGCACTGGCTTCACCTTTGTGCTCTTCCTTCTTGCCTAAATAACTGCCCAAACAAATACCCTGATTGTGATGAATCACTATCCTAAATAAGAGCCATGTAGCATCTTAAGTGACAAAGCTCTTTGGTATTCATTTTTCAGGTTTGGGACTTAGCAGCCCTGTAAGATCAGCAGGGTAGCTATTATTATGTCTGTGCGCAGAATAGACACAGAGATAGAGGTTCACCAGAGAGGTTATATGGCTAGCCCAAAGCCACACAGCCAGCGAGTGCCAAAGCAGGAAAGCAAATCTGAGTTTGTCTGACCTCAGGTCCACTGTCTGTGTCCATCCCTAGTCTAAACAATGATACCATCTTCCATTTCCATCACAACATGTCCTTTACAAATGCCTCCACCTTGCAGGACCTGACAACCAGTAGTCAGTAAGGAAACCAGTTCAGAGAAG
Organism: Neomonachus schauinslandi; assembly: GCF_002201575.2. Lineage (NCBI taxonomy): Eukaryota > Metazoa > Chordata > Mammalia > Carnivora > Phocidae > Neomonachus > Neomonachus schauinslandi. The sequence continues at coordinate 15,336,258 of NC_058411.1, forward strand.
GAGAACTCCGGTGGCCAAAGTGACAGAGCTCGTCAGCAACAGAATCAGGATATTAACCCACTCTTGACTAAGCCCATGCTTTGTCCTGTCTCCTTGGCTTCCCATCAAGGGAGCAAATGTATCTGTGCCTTTGTGTGTGCACAGACTGTGTTTCTTAGAGTCAAAGGTGTAACTGGAAAGAGAGGCTTCTCTATGACATGATCATGGTGGATAGCATTTATTGAGTTCTTACCACGTGATAGGCACTGGTGTGTGTGTGTGTGTGTGTGTGTAATTCCTCAACTAATTAAATCTTCAACACAAACCTATGCAACGTATACTGTAATTATCCCCATTTTACAGGTGAGAATCTAATGATGTTGAGGCTCAGGGAGGTTAAGTAACTGCCTAAGGACACACAGCACTAGAGACAATATTTGACTGCAGGTTTGCTTACTTCTAATATTTTACTTATCAATGCACAGGTCATTTTCTGGTCTTTCTCTAAGCTTCAAAGGAGACTGTTCTATGCTTCATGTGGACGGCTCTTTGTGGCAGATCCGTTCTCCACAATGCTACCTGGTTATCTGACTATAATGCACGCCACCCCGATGAGAACTGTGGAACAGCTCTCTCTGCTCACCAGCTGAAGTGTGAAGAGGAGATAGCTTCACTGAGTGTCAACTCCACTTCCTGTGTCAGCACAGCTAACCCTCTAACAACCTGTGAGGGGAGATTTTCTTCTTGTCGTCACAGTGGCCAAGAAGTGGGGTGTTAGAGAAGTTACGTCACCTGCCACCGTTACAAAGACCGCAAGTGTGGGGGCCAGCATTTGGACATCTGTGTCATCCCAAACCTCAGAGAAGTTTCCAACGTGACCCAGACCCCGTGTGCCACCGTCATGTGGGTGCCTGAAACCCATGGTAGGCGCACAGTAGGATATTTGTGACAGGGTTGAATAAGCCAAGCCCTCTGTGATTTTAGACTTCTGCTGAAGGTTTTGAGGGTGCGGGCATGGGAGGGTGTCCCAACCTCGTCCTGCGTCTCCAGTGACATCTTCACACCCTAGGGCCACAGCTCAGCCCCCACTTCCCTTGTCTCAGCAGAGAAGTTCTGTCCAGACCTCGGACTTTGAGGTCTTCCCAAGAATGATAGGTTTTCACACAAAGACCTTTCCTTTCCGTAGCGCTAAGTCTGTAGTAGCTGCCAAGAGGAGGCATGTTTCATTTGGTTACATACTCGTTGCTTTTATCCGTGGTGCGTGGGCAGAGTTTTCTACATTTGAAGAAAGAGAAGGACATGGAACTCACTTCCACTTTGGCCACCTAATGTTTTCAGAAACAAGCAGGAAGGGAAATGATAAATATTTCAAAGCTGGAATGCAAGCTTTACAGCACCACAGCCTTACAAATGTCCTAACGGTGCTGCAAATCTCCTCTACGAGTGCATTAAGGTGATTCGTAAGAATAGGAAATTCATCCTTGTCAGCCAGGGTTGAGCAGGGCAGATCACCTGTGGGCCCACTATTACACCTGTTCTTAGTACATCCACAATTACAGCAGACATTTATTTCTAATAAGTCATGGTGAAATCGGTGAGTTTACCTGGGCTAGAAGATAGAAAAGTCCTTTTCTCCCCCCACGACAAACCATATCAATTTTTGCGGGTTTAAAATAGATAAAGCACCCAGGGAAGGGGATGTTCTATAAAAGGGCGCAGGAGACAGGTTGCCCTGGGGAATCAATGCAACTTATAGCAGGCCATTGCTAGGGTCCCTTTTTTCTATCAGGCTGCTTGTAGCTGGTGCCCAGGGGATTAAAAAGGATAACGCCATCTGCGGCTATAAGTGCCAGGGCCAATTAAAATCACGGTTACTAAAATGTATGCAAGAAGGCTTTTGGCCAGGCAGCTGCCTAATGTCCAGGAAACATTGTGTGTGCATGTGTGTGTTTGTAAGTGCGTCTGTGTGTCTGTGAGTGTTCCCTTATCTTCAGCACCTCACATGGAATCTTTCCGAGTGGTTTCTTTCCTCAGTCTGGCTTGGCTTTTGGCTCAGAATCATACTTGCCTCATGGGCTAATGTCTACTGGCCTCCATTCTAAATTGGCTTGCCGGGAAGGGGCAAAGAAGGGAAGGCACAAACCTCAAGTGTGATAGCATGCAGGGGTGGTAAAGGAGCAGGGAGTGGACCTTTCCTTGCATTCTGGGGGGACCAAATGCTTGTGTCCTCTTTATATCTAGAGAAGTAGCCATTCACCAGCAATTTCTCCTCCAGATTTGCTTGTACATATGGGAAAACAATACATAATATTGTTTGTAATAAAGACTACAACCAAACTAAATGGCCAGCCATATGGAACTGGCCAAATAAATTATTTACTCATACAGTGGAATACTACACAAGCCGTTGAAAAGAATGAAAGTCTGTATATGTTGAATTTGAAAAAAATTCCAAGATATATCATAAAGTAAAAAGATCATGTTACAGAACAGTGTGTATTGTTGGTTAACTTCTGTGGAAATAAGGAAGGAAGGGAGGAAAGAAAGAGAAAAAGAGAGAGAGAGGGAGGGAGGGAGGGAGGGGGGAAGGAAGGAAGAAAGACACATCTCTCTATCCACCTGTCCATCACTCTTGGAGCCCCTTATTCGTAGTACTCACTGCCATGTGATGGAAGGTGTTGAAGGCAGCTGGTGGTGAGCACCTGCTGGCCCTTGGCTCAGGGTTCTCATCTGGCCACTGGGGGAATGCTCAGCCAGTGGCAGAGCAAGATGAAAGAGTGGTGCCTTGTTGCCTCAGAAGCAGCTCCTGACCAGTGATAGGCAAGGAGCCTTCATCTCCTACTTCTTAGCTTTTCAACTAGGATGACTCTGAGGTACGTGTTCTGCACCAGTCCCTGGAATGCCCGGGTGGGTTTGAGCTGCAGCTGCCCACTGTAGTGACTCTGTCCATCTGTGTGGTGCCTCAGCTCAACGACACCCCCTTCATTGACTTCCTTCCCTTCCCTGTGTCACTTCCTCACTCTCTCCCTTGACAGTTTCCTGAAATCACCTTCCCCCAAACTACAAAAAGATGTCATATCCAGAAAGAAGTATCCTTAGGGAAGTAGTCTCAAGTGATTTGCACTAGAAACCATAACAGAGGCATTTCTCCTGTTATAAACATAAACACCAGGAGAGGTCCACAGCGCACCGTAGAAAACTCCAGGCTACCTCCTTGCAAGTCCTAGCTTGAGTGGTGTCAGATCCCATTAAGAACCGAACTGGACCTTCTCAGGGAAGATGCTTCCAAAAGCTGGGTTCTTATTTCAGCTCATGGTGGCTTAAACCTTAGCTGTAAAGTTCTCTTGCTCTTTCAATCTGTCACCAGTCTATGTATCCAGCCTATGGTCCTTTGTTCTGGCAGCCAGCATTGACTAACATAGTGAGGCAGCGAATCTGCGTGCCTACTATGTGCTTAAAAGAAATGGGAAAAGAGGATGCCTGGGTGGCACAGTTGGTTAAGCATCTGCCTTCCGTTCAGGACATGATCCCAGGGTCCGGGGTTCCCTGCTCTAGCGGGGAGCCTGCTTCTCCTTCTCCTCCCTCCTCATGGTCTCTCTTGCTATCTCTGTCTCTCTCAAATAAATGAATAAAATCTTTTTAAAAAAAAGGGGGGGGGGAGGAGATTAAATAGTCTAGAGAAACAACGGGCTTGGAGTTCCATGATCAAAGAGAACCACGTGCGAGTACCTTGAGCCAATAAGAATCGCGTGTGCTAATGCACAACAAATGCACGTTTGTGGAATCTACGTACAAGAGAAATAGGAAGGGTTGGAAGGTGACCTGTAGGTGACTGCTCTCAAGGTGTCACGTACGTCTTCTTTAAAGCATGGGTTTGGGAAATTCACAACACATGATGAAAATCCAGTCCCCCTCCCACATGTTCATGTGTCCTGCATCTGTGATTCATGACGCCTGTCCTTTCAAATGCAAGATGGCAGGCTATGGGCTCCTTTCCAGGGTATCTCTAACTCAATCAATATGCTTTTTTCTGGAAAAGAATATTTATTGTTTTAACAGCTGTACCTCTACTTTCTCAGATTTAAAAAAATTACCGCACTCACAACTGACTTACAGGGATTGGAAAATATAGTGTTGAAATTCCCAATTTAAAATATCTTCCAGGTTCTACAAAACTGTCCTCAAACCACAGCATTTTTCCATTCTGGCTACCTCCTTATCCCTGGAAGGATTAGGGAAATCAATAGCAGTTGTCAGCATCCAGAGTTTGGCTGGGGGGTTGGTCCAAATTGTGTGTGTTTATGTCAATGCCCAGTGAGGACCAGCCTTTTTTGGATACCTGCAGATCCAAGGAGAGCCCAGTACCTATGAGACTCAGGATTCTTTGCAAGTTTTCATTTAGTTTTCTTTAAATGATTTGTCTTCAAAGAAAGATTTGCTTTTGAAGGGCTGCTGATGATATTGCAGCACTAAGCTCCCTGGGTTATTTGTTTTTGAGATTGCATATAAACTACTAACATTATTATGACACAATTACCAGTAAGTAATCATCCAATTGCCATAAACATGTCCTTTTCAAAACATTGCAAATTAATATTCATGCTTTCCTCAGATCCACCATTCTGAGCTAGTGTGTGCCTACATAGTTCATCAAAATGTACATTTTTTTTCCAGTGAAAGGAAGAATTATAGCTCAGTTCTTCATCTTGAGGTATGGGAAGATTGTTTTGACGGTAGCATTAGTTGCTTTGAAAGACGATTTCCCTGTGAAACTGATGCAACCACCAGCAATGAACTATGTGCTTCCAGGTAAAGCATTTGTACTTCTTTAGAGCTATATTGTTCAAAGAGCTGTTACAGTCATTCAATCCTGGCAGTTGAGAAATCATGCCAACTATATGATCATATGTAATTGTCATATGATAATTGTATATGTAATTCTAAGACAGTTTAATCACTGTTAAGTGGAGATCCTAGAATCTCACCATGAATAAATCACTGCAGATTCCTCTCCCTAAACCTCATAAATCTACATAAAGCAAAGAAGCCCCCAAACATGCTATGATGTAGAAACACAAAATTCGCAAGGGTGATTGGAGGGCAACATCTGGACCAAAAAAGTAATCTTAGCACAAGTTATATATATTTTAAAACTGAGTGTAAGTAAACTGAATTTCACTGTGTACAAAGCATCAGATAATAATAATGTTTTCTGCTAATCCAATAGGTTTCATCAAAGGTGATAAAATATACAAGCTAAGTCTGAGTTCATTCAAATTCAGGAAGTGATTTTAAAGCGTCAGATAGAGTTTTGTGTATCAAATGCATATCTACAAATGCTTATACACAGAGATGTGCTGGTGAAAGTTTCACAACTAGTTCTCCTAAAACTGAAAAAAGCCCCAATTTATAGCTTATTTCGATTTCTGTGGTATAAATACTCTTACCATGGCTGATTTCAAGCTACCATCAAGATGTCATTGAACAGAGTTGGGAAGAAGTGTGTACAATTGGCTCTTGGGAGCCAGAATTAGATGTGTCCAGCACACCACTGGTTGTACAACTAAATACGAAATTGTGGAGAGGAGTGTTCTCAATGGGTTGCATGACTTTGAAATTAGCAAGTCTGAAATAAAATGTAATACATGTTGCTCTGATATTATCTTGAGGGCCACTGGGCTAAAGAAGAGAGTTGAGAAGGAATGCTAGCTCCTTCAGTCCACAGTCCCCACACTGTGACTCGGTTGTTTTGAACGCTTACCTATCCTCCCAGAGGCGGCAAGACTTTGTTTGAATGACATGGGATGGGATGTGAAGTCTGCAGGCCTGGGTTTGGATCTGGTCTCTGTCACTCTGTAGCTGTCAATCTGTGGATGAGACACTTAGTTTCTCCCAGTCTCCATTTCTTCATTGGTAAATGGGGATGCTAGAAGTCACCTTGGAGAGTTGTCCCAAGGATTAGTTATAAAACACACAGCTTCTAACAAAGTGCTTGGCACATGGTAGGTAGGTTTTCAATATTATTCTTCTATTCTTTATTTGAGATAGTTGAGTTACATTATATCTTAGGTTCCTTACAATGTCTAAATCTCAGGAAAATGTTCGATTATATAGATTCGATTAGATAAAAGATACTAAAGTCCCAGGCACTTAAGTAGTATTTACTAAATACTGTTAATGGATGGATACATACCTGAAATTCATATGATCTATTGGTTTTTCTCTAAGCTAGAAATCTGTGAGAGACAACTTTGACTTTTTTCTTTTTATAAAACAATCATCCTCCATATTAACTAAGTTACCATCTACTGATGATTTTTATTTCCTAAATATTTTTTAGAAATCCACCCTTCCCTCTTTATCTACCCAGTGCAGTGCCAGGTCAGTTCATCAGCTGGTTCTCTGCTTCCTGTCATGAATACTTCAAAACTATCCTCAGTAAAATTGTCTGTCACCAGCCCAGCATTCTAAGCAATTTGAGGACAAAGATTTTCTTTCATTTATTTTTATCTCGAAGTCCAATATAGCTCCTGGCACAAAATATATGCTAAATAAATGTTTATTTGATTGCATAATGAATGAGCCAACTTTGGGAAAAGTAATTGGCATAGTTTTTATTGTGTTGGAAATTTCCTTCCGATGTGGCATCACCTATGTTTCCTTCTGGGTTTTTTCATATGTCATTAACTTCGTAGACCTTCCTACACCATAGGACTTGTGTTTCAGGACTAAGTACTGGTCTAGACATTTCATGATACGGCTCCTGCTCTGTGGAGCCGGGTGTGCCGTGGCTGGCCTCTGCTCCCCAGGCCCTGGCTCTTCTTGCACCATCTGGAACTTTCCTGCATCAACTCACCTGGGGATGCCCTTTTTCTCCCTTGGACTCTTTTCCATTCAGGTGAGCCTCTTTCCAACTAGAGGTTACTGACAGAGTAATTAAGGTTTACTTCTCTAAACTAGTGCAGATTGGTCTAAATTTTACAGGGTTGAGGAGGACTACACTGAGACTTTATGTGACCTCAGCTGTCGGGAGTGGATTTCCATGAGCCTGAATGAAAGCCAGCGTGTAAAGACAGAATTCAAATTAGGTGCTTCCATTACTTATCCTTACATAGTGTCTTTCAGCATGTCAAAATAATGCTGTAAAGGTGAAAACTCCAGTAAAAGTAGAGTAAGAGGAAGAAATTAGCATAAGTGAAAGATTGACAGCACATTGAACAGTCACTCACTGCTCCCAAATTCTGAACATCCAGAATGATAACAATTGGGACATTTACAGTTGGTTTTACACACACACACACACACACACACACACACACACATTCTTCCCGTTATTTAAAACTTTTCCTTTAGTATAAGAATTTGACGACTTTTGTAACTCAAAAGTCTTGGAACAGACTCATGGACTTGAACTTGAACTTTAGGGTTACACACCCATGGTTTGAATCTGGACTCTGCTACTTATAGGCGTGTCATCTTGAATAAATCACTTAACTTTGCTGAGCCTCAGTTTCGTCATCTAGTGTCTACCTCAGGGGTAAGCGTGAGGTCTTGGTGAGATAACACGTGTATTCCCTCCAACAGGGTCTTGTATACAACTGATGCCCCAGTAAATATTAGCTTCTTCTATCTTCTCAGTGAGATGAAGGCACTCTGTTTTTAGATGAGACTTGTCTTCATTTTTTCCACTCTTATAGACGCCAGGCTCCCATAGGTTTTCCCTTTCTGTTGTTCTATAGCCCTTATGTGTTTCATAACCATCAGACTGTTACATTTGTGTCCATTTCCTTGTTGTGAATTGCACCACTGTGTCTGTGTGTCTGTGCTTAGGCACCTTCTCTTCTCAACCAGACTTCGGAGGTCATGTTATATTTACTGTAGTATTGTCCTAAAGGATTTAACAGACCAATCAGTTTCTTTTTTTTTTTTAAAGATTTTATTTATTTATTTGACAGAGAGAGAGCGAGAGCAGGAACACAAGCAGGGGG
>NC_058411.1:15344234-15377438 GCF_002201575.2 Neomonachus schauinslandi
CCCAGGCGCCCCTGTCCTAAAGGATTTAACAGACCAATCAGTTTCTTACACAAAGTATGCACTGAAATGATACTTGATTGACTTTAAACTCTGAGAGTGGGCCCGTAAGTGATGAATTAGCATTTCGATTCCTGAAATTGAATTTGGATGGTGTTTTAAATAAGTAAATAAATAAATAAATAAACAAACAAATAAATATTTATGTCCTAAATAAAACACCATCCAATCTAATCATTGTCACCTGATAAGAAAAAAAAATAAAAAGATAAGATCAAATATGTGGAGGAATCTCTTCCAATTTTTTTATTCTGTTTCTAAGAACTTTACTATATAAAGCAGGAAGATAATTCTGTTTTCTTTCTTTCTTTTTTTTTTTTTAAAGATTTTATTTATTTATTTGAGAGAGAGAGAATGAGAGACAGAGAGCACGAGAGGGAAGAGGGTCAGAGGGAGAAGCAGACCCCCCGCTGAGCAGGGAGCCCGATGCGGGACTCGATCCCGGGACTCCAGCATCACGACCTGAGCCGAAGGCAGTCGCTTAACCAACTGATAATTCTGCTTTCATTTAGTTATTCTTTTGACATCTCTGTGCCAGGAACCATCTGATTAAAGAAAATGGAGCACTCCTAATATTCTTTGCTACCCATTTTTACCCCACTTATGCTGTTTGGGTTTGGAAACAAATTACTGCCATCAGGGAAACCACTCAGAGGGTCCACAACAACATGGTGCTATAATGTGTCTGGATTTCATTAGAATTATTTGCTAATATAGGACAACGCAGTCACCAAGAACTATGGAGAAAGATACAGCCACCTTCCTTCCCTTGAACTTGACATTTTCTTGATCAGACTTGACATTGCAAGGTCTCAAGATCCAATATATTGGAGGAAGGATTTGGCACCCGTGGCTAGAATGGGCAGAAGAAGGGAGCCAGTATCTGAAATATCTGCCCATGATTATTCAAGGTATGGCAGGAACAGAGCTTTCTGTATGCAAGCCAAATGAAATTATTAAGGCTAACCTTCTCACTCAGCACTTAATAGGTAATCAATTTTCACTACCAACAGTGGAGGGTGAAAACCAAGGAAGGAATGATAATGATGCTTCCTTACATTTGTGAAGGGCTTAGAGGGTACAAAATGATTTTATGTGTATTATTTCATGTAGTTTTCACAGCAACATAAAACTAGCCAGGACACTCATGCATGCATGCCTGCATTCATTCATTCCATAGCACTTATTTAGCAAATATTTTTGAGGCCATCAACTGTATGCCAACCTGTGTGGTGAGCACTGGGGAGAGAGTGGAGAATAAGGCGGAAAAGGTTTTATTGCCCTATTTCAGCAATGAGGAAACAGATGCACTAGGAAGTCTTGTGAGTTCCCAAAGTCAAATGAGGACATGCCAAGCTTGGAACTTAGTGCGGTGATCTGGATCTCAGTCCATAAACATGGTCGTGTGGAAAATGGAGCTTTATGTTCTGTCACTCAACTTGCATATCAAATTCCTGTCTCACTGGGCTGATGAGAAAGTTAACATAAGATCTGTTGTCCACTTCTTCCTGGTTCATGTGAAATTCTGGGGGCTTAGATAGTTCCATGGCATTGGGGGGGAGACCTCTGTTCATTTGTCATCTTTCCACAGAAATCTCTGTGTGGTGACACCACCAGTACTCTTGACTGAGACATCATAAAGGCAATGTTGCTCTGGGACCCATAGCCTTCCTCCTTTGGAGCCAGCAAGCAATATGTAAATCCCTCTACCACCCATCTCCTTCCCCACTACTCTTCCCAATGTCCTGGTCTCAGGGAAAGCTCCGTCTCTTCGTGTTTCTTCAATATCTCCTTTTCTGTGCCTCTCCTCTCAGGCTTGAGGATTTGGACACAAAAGCCTCTACGTCCCAGGTATAGCTCATCTCATTATTCTGCTGAGGCCAAGAACACACAGCCAAACCCCTTTCCAAATGGGAAGCAGAAATAGTCACAGGCTTTATACCAAAGTAACTTAGGCGACATACCATAAGAGGAGTGGGTCAGGACAGTGCTCTGTGGAAACCGACCAGCTTGTGAATAGCATATTTGCCTATGATTAGGGCTACAGATGCAGAGAAATCTGAAAATCAACCCTGGAAGTCACTGACCCTCGAGGAGAAAGCCCCCAAAACTCCATGTTCAGCTCTATAAGTCAAAACTAGGAAAATGTTAGCATTAGAGAAAGAATTCAAAGTAATTAATGGGATGGAAGACCCTGCCTGATGGTTTGAAATTAAAATAATAAAAGGTGCATAGTTTCCCCAAGCAATTATTAACTGAAAGAGATGAGAAGTGCCAGCCATTCAGAGCAAAGGGACGAAATGCAAAAAGCAAAGAGATACTTTATATGGGAAATAACTGTAACCCATTTTCACAAGTGAAGAACTTTTAGCTTTTGGACTGATTTCCTTTTAGAGGAAGGGAAGGTCAGTTGTACAAAAATAATTTACAAAGAATACTTAAGATGGTATGACATCACCAGATTTCACAGCCTGTAGGGACATTTGGGAACACATTAATAATAACGTCCTGATTATAATGACTTTTATTTCTTTCACCGTGTTGGGGGACCTGAGCCAACAATGCCTTTTTTCTATCAAAAATCAGAAAGCAAAGCTTCCATTCCTGTTGAGTTGTTACAAACCACCCAGAGAGGTCTATACTTCCCAGAAGTACAGAGTCCAAATCTGGGTTCTGTCGAGTCACTACAGCAATGGCCTGGCACCATCCTGTACAGTCCAACTGGATGGGATGGAGTAGGATGGGGTAGGTGCTGTGGGAGCTGAGTGAGGAATTTGCTTCTGTTACTTCCAAGGAGACAGTGCCAAGTTCGAGACTTTTCCCCAGGGCATCTTAATTTATGAAGAAGAGATGCTTGTGTGTGTTCTTTGCTTTTCCTCCCTCTGTCTGTCTCTTACTCGTAGCATCAGAAGATGGCAGCAGAGATCGCTCTCTTCCCACTGCCAAGGCTCCTCCTGTCCTATCTGCCTGGCAGGACACAAATGTTCACCAGCAAACGCAGGGCAAAGTCCTTTGCAAAAACATATTGATTTCATTCAAGGAAGAGAAATTCATAAACTGTACAACTGTATTCATCAGTTCATTTTGGGGGAATGCGATCTAGGAGTTGTGCAAAAATAAAATTCCCAGTGGCGGGCATCATCTGTTATCTCCTCCATATGTGCAAGTTCTAAAGCTCACAAGAGGGTGAACTGCTACTGAATCTGACAGCTGCCTTTCCAAGTATCCTTGCTTAACCCAGAACCACTGTGTGGAGCCAGTCCAGGGCTCCTACTGCGGCTTTTTCTTTTTTCTTTTTCACATAAACTCTATCCTCCAAATCTCTGACTGACCTGAAACACCTGCAGGGGTTCTGCCCACAGTTCTCAGTTCATTCTTTTCTTTTTTTTTTTTTTTTAAGATTTTATATATTTATTTTTCAGAGAGAGAGAGAGAGAGAGAGAGCACAAAGTGGGGGAGCGGCAGTCAGAGGGAGAAGCAGACTCCTTGCTGAGCAGAGAGCCCGACGGGGGCCTCAATCCCAGGACCCAGTGATCATGACATGAGCCAAAGGCCGAAGCTTAACCCATTGAGCCACCCAAACATCCCTTGTCCCTCAGTTCATTCTTTTCATGCTGGCCCTCAGTCTTGCCTCATACCCTGGTCCTGAAGCTAAAGAAACCTATTCTTGCCCCTTTCTACCTAGAGACATAAAGGTGAGTGTGTGTGTTTGTTTGGGGATATGGACTGTGTGACTTTCTCTTCTTTCTAATCACTAGGGAGAAAAATTCACCCTGATTTTTTTTTTTTGGTTCTTTTCTCTTCCACTTTTCCACTCCCATACCTATTGTCCAAAAGTGTATTCAAATTATACAAAGCTGCTAACCATAAATTTATAGAAAGCCCTCATGACAAGGTAATAGGACATGTATACAGAATATGTAAAATATTATTTTTAAGCTGATATCCCTTCAATTGCAACAGAATACCTGACTAAGCTGACCTACTAATGGGGGATTATTATACCACTTATTGAGAAGGGAAGCAGTTGCAGGCTTGGTTAATTCAGAGCTCAGTGATATCTGGGCTCTTTCTTCTACCCTCTTGCCTTCCTCTTATGGCTATAAGCTGCAGTGACCAAATTACTACTTTAAACTGTGATAGCTACAGGGACACATAAAGGAGACATTTTCTTCCATGTATTTCCATCTATCAGGAGAGAAGAATCTTTCTTAAAAGTCATAGACTTCCTGCCTGGTCCCGTTGCCCAGAACTAGGTCATGTGACCACCTCTAACTCAATCACTAGCGTATAGGAATGGGTTTACCTGGATGGGTTTACACCAGTTATGACTCTCAGCCTGGGAACAGGGCCACCTCCCTTGAGCATACTATTATCACTATGTAAATAATATTGGGTTTCTTTCCACAAGAAAGAAGTATGGCATCGTTATTGGAGAGACAAACAGCATGTTGTGCAAAAGTGCATCGTTGCACCATTAAGGCTCTACTCAAGAGTAACCCTAAGGAACAGAATGAAAGGGAACTCCTCCCAGTGGGCAGGACTTTGAGCCATGCACCTACTATTCATTTTGCCTGGAAGGAGAAGTGGCCAGTGGGATGCAGCTATAGTGATTCCTAGGCAGTGGGTGATGATTTGGCTAGGAGTCAAGGACTTGGAACAAACCAGGCTAGAACACTGGTGACAAGGAAGTCTGGGGGATGAGATATGTGGATGGACCTCTCAGAATGGGCACAGAATATGAATATATTAGTGCCCATATGAATGCTAAACAAAGGACAACTAATGAAGAAGAGGCTTTCAATGATCATGTGGCAACAAAACATGAGTGCCCAACCTGCCAAGACCAGAAACTAAATTCACACTCCTGATGTGGCTCCATTTTTTGAAGGGACAGCAATTTGTCCTCCCTACAATGTTTCTGACAGCACCACCACGTGTGGATTTTTGAAATGCCTCATTTACCGTAATGATATTCTACACAGCATCTCTCCTGACCAGATCTCACTTTAAAAGGGTTTATATCCACGGAATTCATTGGCCTTCTACATACTTATATGTATATATATACTTAGATCATTGGTCTTATACATACATAATCATCACTCCAAACAAGATGACCTAATATAGCAATAGAATGGCCAATTGAACAGTTGGTTGTAACACTGATGGGTGAAAACACATTTCAAGACTGGGTGATATTCTCCAAGGTGCAGAATATGCTCTGAACCAACATGTAATATATAAAATATAAGGTCCTCTCACAGGCAAAATACATGGATTTGGGAGCCAAAGGGAATATGTGGTAGTGACTTCTATCACTGTTACTCCTAATGATTCTGTAATGGAGTTTTGCCTCCTTTCTTGCAATTTGGGCTCTACTTCTTTGGCAGTCTTGGTTCCCAAAAGAGGACCTCTTTTGCCAGATACACAAGACTTCCATTGAACTGAGAACTGAGACTGCCACCTGGCCGTTTGGGCTATTTATGCTACTGAACCAACAGACAAAGAAGGGATTACTACCCTGCACTTGCTGGTATGATGATATGATTACCAGGTGGAACTAGGGTTACCACCATATAATGGGACACCAAAAATGAACTGTAATATAAACTGTGGACTTTGGTGATTATCATGTGTCAATGCAGGTTCATCAATTGTAATGAACATACCACTCTGGTGGGGGTTGTTGATAACAGTGGAGGCTATGTAGGTGCGGAGGTGGAGAGTGTATGGGAAACCTTTGTACCTTTCTCTCAATTTTGCTGTGAACCTAAAACAGCTCTAAAAAATAACGTTTTTAAGAAAGGTTAATGGAAAACTACAGTAAGCTAATACAGACATAGATCCTTCATGAGTAAAGGCTTGCATCACCTTGACCGGTAAAGCACCATGATTAGCTAAGGTCCCGAGTGAGGGCAAAGGGAACAAGGAATGGACAGTGAGAGAAGTACGTTACAAAACCCAACTGTGACCATGTAACCAATTGTGGAAATAGGGAATGTATTATACAAGGAATAGTTACACATATTTTCTGAGCTGCTTGATACTTCCTTGTTTTGATATATTTTCACTTACTATTATTTATTATAATTATTCATTCTTGTTTTCCCCTTTTCCATTGCCCCACTGTTGAACATAAAGTGTATTAGTTGTAATATACCCATATTTTGGTTTTTAAGGTTATAAGTTACTAGAAAAGAAATAAACATTGCCTACAGATAAAGAAACTGAACTGATATAAGAACATGTGTCTTCCCTGTAGGGGAAAGAGTGAGTGCATCTTCAGTTTTACCAGGAATAGTTGCGAGACAAAAGCATGATGTTGTTCCTACATTCACTCAGAAGTTAGATACTGGTAAAAGTGGTGCACAGTATTGCTGAGAAAACAAAAGAGTAGACTGTGCTTGATTATCTGTTTTCTTTGAGTTAGTGATTTCATTTCATTTGGATATATACAGAGAAGTAGGATTGCTGGATCACATGGTGGTTCTATTTTTAATTTTTTTAGGAACTCTCCATACTGTTTTCCACAGTGGCTGCACCAATTTACATTCCCACCAACAGTATAAGGATTCCCGTTTCTCTACATCCTCATCAGCACTTATTATCTCTTGTCTTGATATTAGCCTTCCTAACAGGTGTGACGTGATATCTCATTGTGGTTTTGATCTGCATTTCCCTGATGATGAGTGATTTTGAGCACCTCTGCACATACCTGTGGCCATTTGTATATCTTCTTGAGAAGAATGTCTATTCACGTCCGTTGCCCATTTTTTTAATTGGTTTGTTTGGCTATTGATGAGTTCCTTATATATTTTGGATATTAACTCTTCATCAGATGTGTGGTTTGCCTATATCTTCTTCCATTCCATATGCTAGCTTTTCATTTTGTTGATAATTTCTTTTGCTGTACAGAAGCTTTCTAGTTTGCCATAGCCCCACTTGTTTTCACTTCTGTTGCTTGTGCTTTGGTGTTAAATCCAAAAAAATATTTCCAAGACCAATGCTAAGGAGTTTTCTTTTTTTTTTTTTCCCTAGGAATTTTAAATTTCAGGTCTTACATTTAAGTCTTTAATCCATTACAAGTCAATTTTTGTAAGTGGTGTAAGATAGGGGTCCAATTTCATTCTTCTGCATGTGAATATCTAGTCTATCCTTTCCCCGTTGAGTATTCTTGGATACCTTGTAAAATATTAGTTAACTGTACATGCATGGGTTTATTTCTGAGCTCCCAATTCTGTTCCGTTGGTCTATGGGTCTATTTTTATGTCAGGACCATACTGTCTTGATTAGTATAGCTTTTTGATATAGTTTGAAGTCAGGTGTGATGCCACCAGCTTTTCTCTTCTTTCTCAAGATTGCTTTGGTTATTTGTGGTCTTTTGTGGTTCATGTGAATTTTAGGGTTGTTTTTTATACTTCTGTGAAAAATGCCATTAGAATATCTGTTGTCAACTCAGCATCACCACCACCCCCTTCTAAGATGTCTTCTGTATCAGAGAAGAGAAACTTGGAACTACATTTTCCTTCGTTGTGTGGTTCTGCCAATGAGAGGAAGTCATACAAGATATATAAGGAGAGGCCATTAAGATTCCTTAGCAGTTGCTGTCCAGATATGTGGGAATATATCGGAACTTTGTAGCAAGCTCTTTGAGAACA
The DNA here is from genome assembly GCF_002201575.2 of Neomonachus schauinslandi. Lineage (NCBI taxonomy): Eukaryota > Metazoa > Chordata > Mammalia > Carnivora > Phocidae > Neomonachus > Neomonachus schauinslandi. The sequence goes on from NC_058411.1 coordinate 15,351,953, forward strand.
ACTCTCTTTGCTGCTCTACACTGAAAAAGTTGGTGATGAGATTTCCAGAGGATATTGAAAATTCCAGATGCTTCACAGTGAACTCTTGAGAACTTTGGAGCTTCCGGCTGATATTACCTGTGATGATTTCCATGACCTCTTCTCCCCACGCTCTTTCAACTGTTTGGTAAGCCTCAAATTTTCAACATTAGAACCTTTAATTTCTAGAATATTAAAATAGTTTCTGTTTTCCTGATCTAATTTCAGTTGATTTAAAGATCAATTAAAGGTCTAACTACTGTATTATGAACTACTATATTTTTTATGTGTGTGTGTATATATGTGTTGTGTGTGTATACATGTGTGCAAAATGGAAAGAAAGAGGGAATTTATCATTTTAAATTATAAAAGAATATATCATTACTGTGAAAAATGAACAATACGAAAGCATAGAAAAGAAAGTTCCCGTAACTTCCTTCTTTTTCCAAATCATTTCTCGGTTTTAGCCATCGTTAAAATTTTTTAATGCGTTTTGTGGCTCTAGCATTTTTCTATAGATGCAATTCTATCTTTTTTACAAAATAAAAATGGGCTTATACTGTGTGTTTTGTTCTATAGTTTTCTTTTGGGGATATTGACAATATTTCATAGCCATCCTTCCAAGTGTGTGTGCATAGTTGGTGTAACTTTGTTGTTTTTTAGTTTAGTATGCCACTGATTGGCATACTAAGCTAAATTGGCGTATTTAGTGTGCCATATGATGGCTGAGCCATCATATATGTAACCATATTTACCACTGATGAATATTCAAGTTACTCAATTTTCCCTTATTAAAAATAATGTTATACATGACTATTCTTGTGGGAATGTCCTTGCATATCTGCCTGAATATTTTAGCAAGAAAGATACTTAGAAGTAGACTTGCTAGGTCAAAGGACTCATGTATATCACATCATGATGCATTTTGCCAAACTGCTTGAAGGAAATCTCAACTTGGTTTGCAAAGATGATTGGAATTTCTCAAATAGCCTGAAATCATACATCAGACACATTCCTACTAAAACCAAGAAAAGAGTTTTTGAATTTGATACCTAACATGCTACTAACCTATAGCAGACAACCCCTACTTGGAAGGAGAATAACTTTGGAGGAGCCTTTATATTTCTATTGATGGCTGAAGTGCCCCACAGAGGAATAAGAGTGAGCTTGCCTCTGACCTGAACTCACCAACATTGGCTCATTGGCTTATGCCCAAGGACGATATTCTCAGTCATTTTCCAGAATGCATCATGGACTGTGGCTGTGTTAGAATATATTTGCCTCCAGCTTCTTGTTTTTAGACTTGAATTTAACCATTCTTGAGACCATTACTCCTCAGAGGCCACTGGGCTTCTCAGCTGATTAACATGGAAGTAATCTGAATATACAGCACCAAAAACTTAGTAAGAAGTGGGTGGAATTTGGTTCAGATGTGCCTGTAAGCCCCATCCGAACTAGCCCGATCCCTTGGGGATGGAAAATTTGAGCCATGGATGTCGTTAGCAGAAATTTTTTCTCATTAGGTACTTGCTGGCTCTAACTACAGTCTGGCTAGTCCCAAAGAACCAGGATATAAGATCCAGATTTGAAATTAAGAGGAATTTTAATATTAATGAGTGGGAACTGACAATTACTGAATGCTCACTCTGGGCCAGATAGTTTTTATAGATTGTCTAAATTAGTATCCACGACAGCCCTGTGTGATATTTGGCCACAATCCCATTTTTCCAAAAGGGGAACTGCAGCAGGGGGTACATAAGTAAATTTGACCAACATCATCCAGCTAGTCATTGGCACAATTGGGATTTAATGTCAGGTGTGTGTAGTACCAGAACCTACATATCCCCACTTACCCACCCTGCATCCTTCTGCCCTCCTGGGACTATTGTGTGACTCAAAGGGAATAGATGAACTAGACATAGGAATGATGAAATTTGGGATTAACATTTATGGTTTATGTTTATCACCTCTCTAAGTGAAGAACTATTTTCCCAGGGGCGCCTGGGTGGCTCAGTTGGTTAAGTGACTGCCTTCGGCTCAGGTCATGATCCTGGAGTCCCCGGATCGAGTCCCGCATCGGGCTCCCTGCTCAGCGGGGAGTCTGCTTCTCCCTCTGACCCTCCCCCGTCTCATGCTCTCTCTATCTCATTCTCTCTCTCAAATAAATAAATAAAATCTTTTAAAAAAAAAAGAACTATTTTCCCAGGATAAATTATCTTGACTTTTAAAAAGATCTGTCATAATCAGGTTGTTGGTGTCAGCAATCTATGCACTGGTATCTTATTTATTTAATGAAAGATTTCTCAAACTCAGCACTATTGACACGTTGGACCGAATAATTCTTCGTTGTGGGGGGCTGTCCTGTGTACTGAAGGATGTTCAGTGGCATCCTTGACCTCTACCACTATATGCCATAGCAACTTCCACCCAAGACATGACAAAACCATCTCCAGATATTTCTCCCATTTGAGAGCCACTGATTTAAAGCAGAGATAGGTCAGGAGAAAAAAGAGAGAGAGAGAGAGAGAGAAAGAAGTAAAATCTATAAAGAATTGCTGTCAGGTTCCTAGTATCCAGTGCATATGTCGAAACAGATTGTGGAGTAGGGGAGCATTTTCAGCATGAAATGCAGAAAAACAGGTTTACACTGACTTCTTGAGCATAAATAGGAAAGATGTATGTGCATTTAGCAAAAATTTAGAAGTGTTATTCTTATGGGGACTATGGATAGGTGTAATAACTTCAGCCTGCATCACGATCTCTCAGAGAAGTAAAAGCAGGTAAACAATTTCAATTTCTCATTATCGAGTTGTTTAAAATCCTCTGTCAAGGTGGTAGCACAGGCTTAAAGTTAGATGTGCATTTCCTTCTGCTCCTAAGCATTTGATGCAATCCCTCGGATCTAGCACAAGAGTCTTTAACTGTTTCGTGCCAAGCTTACTGGGAACACAGGGAAATGGGCATATGTGGCTGGTGGCTTCTAGCGAATTTACATGGTAGAGTGGAAAGGGCACTGGGCTGGCTAAAGATCTGAATTCTGGCTTGTGGCTGTCCTTATCAAGATGTGTGCCCTGGGGCAAGTCACTTTAATGATGTGAGTCCAATTATGTAAGAATGAAAAACCAAAACCCAAAACTGAGCATGCCCTCTTCTGTCGAACCTAAAGTGTGATGGATTGACTGCATTAATGCCCCAACCCCATTGCCCCCATCTAGACCCTTTGTTATGTCATTTTATAGTCCTCTGACTCTGATTCTGGGCTCAGCCATGTGGCTTGCTTTGGCCAATGGGATATTACCAGACTTGATATAAGCAGAGAGTGAAAATCGTGTGTTTGTGCTTATGTTTCCCTTCTGCCATCACTGTGAAAAGGATATTTCCCACTCATCCAAGGAGAATGAGAGACATGTGGAATCAGGTTGTCTTATCTTTCCAACAGAGGCCATCCTAGACTTCCCAGATATGTGAGCAGGCTCAGCCAAGATCAGCAGAGAGGCTGAGCTGACTACCCTAGATGTATGAGCCACGGACACTTATTTTGGGGTTAGCTGTTATACAACACCCTTGGGACCATGGATAATGGATAAATAAAGTATGTGAGATAATAATTTCAGGAGAAATGGATCTTTATTTAGGAAAAGACTTTGATGAGCTTCCTTGAGTGTGGAAGTTGAGTCTACCCCTACTATTAGGCAGAGTCTAGAAGGAGAAGGCTAGAGAGTTGAATCCCTTCACATTAAAAAAAAAAAAAAAAAAAGGACTTGTGGGTTTCTGAGAGAAAAGAGATGGAGGATAGAGAGGAGGGAGGAGGAGAGACATTTGGGGAGAGAGAAAGGAGACAAGCAAGATGGAGGCTGACCAGGGAGGACTCAGTCAATAGTGGTGTGGCAGGGAGGCTAAGGAACTGTTCAGCTGTGGGGCATGAGCCCACTTTCAGTGGTTTGTTGTTCTGCAGGCAGCTATCATCATCCTAGGATAAATCAAACCTCAAGTAAAAATCAGCAACACACACCCTGTTCTCTGCACCTTGCCCACCCCAATCCATGATCCATGGAGTCATCAGACAGAACTTAAAAATAAAATCAGTTCAAGTCCCTCCCGGCTTACAGTTCTCCCTGATCACCCCCTTGCACCCCTGTCCCCTTCCCACTGTGCTCTAGCTGCCCGGGCCACTTTTTGGTTCTGATTCTTCTCTTCTCAGTGCCCTCTCCCTGCATGCCACAAAACCTCTCCCTACCCTCGCTCACACACGCTCAGCCTGGGGGCTCCTTCTCAGCTGTCAGGCTTCAATCCCGGTGTCTGCTCTTCTGCAAGGCTTTCTTTAACTATCCAGCCTGAGAGGCTCCTGGGGGTGTACTGCTTCTTTCCTTGCTTGCTTGCTCTTACCATCATTATGTGATCATTCTTACTGTGGATCCTAGCTATGTGGCTATCTCTGCCATTTAACTGTGCGCGCTGTGAGGGGAGAGACCAGGGTTGCGTTGCTTTCTCCTGTATATTTGGTGTCTAGCCCGGTATGTGTCCCCCAGTGGGCAACCTGGTTTGTATTTAGTGAGGGAATGGATGCATGAGCAGTCTCATGTGAGTGTCAGGAAGGGACAGGTCATCTATAGCAAGAGAAACCCTAATAAGACCCCATTTCTCTGAGGACAGAAACTTAGTGTGAGTGCTTCCAGGGAACCAGCAGAGTCCATGGGAGGGCACTGGGAGGAGTGCATTGACGCAAGAGCTTGTCATTTTCATCCAAATATTACACAAACGGGCAACCTCCAAAGGCTGGAAGAACTGGGGATGTCCTGATGGCAGACATAGGGATTTTACAAGGGTTTGCATTTGAAAAGTGAGGGGTTTGGGGCTTAGGCCTGTGCTTACCTACATCCCTTCCAGCTACAGGATTCTCTGCCACCACCTTACCAGGGTGGGGACAAGATGAAGGGGCCATTACAAAAGAGTGAGAGATTTGTATGGATGGAGGGAAAGCCAGCAAGGGGGAAGGCTAGTGAAATCACTGCACAGGATGGCGCGTGCCCTGGGAAACATTCAGCCTTGTGCTGATCTTCCTCTCTGCAGGTCTCCCTCTGATGGATAAACTGGCTCTTTTCTTTGGCTGGCACTCTGTGCTTCCTTTTATAAAGGAAGGGAAACTCGATGCATGCCAAATGGTAGAATGCATTTGTAGCTCAAATATATGATATTTAACTATGATGGATTACTCGGGCTAACATAAGGTTGACAAACCTCAGCTGTGCATCACATGCTTCAAAATGAAATAGAAATCAATGAAGGAGCTAAATGTCCCTTAAATGCCAATCCCCTTTTCTGTCTAAACCCCCTTCTAATTTTTTCATGGAAATAAATGGAAGGAATCTTCATTATATATTCATTTTCTGAAACCATTTTGTTCATTAGGCTGAAATAAGGGGTAGGTGAGGGTTTATTAGGGAGTAAGCATATCTGATAAGCATTAAATTACTTCTGATGGCTTTATGTATTTAATAGTGTTAGCAAATTAGCTTGGTCTTTGATCTAACGGAGTTGATGTTGATGAGGGCTGTGGATTTAACCCTGCGCGTTAAACAGAATGCTGACCTGGGGAACAAGGAGGGGTGACTGAAGAGTGCATGCCTGCACTTTACTTTTGTCCTTGGAAGCGTTTCCCTTGTTTCTCTAATTGCCTCCCTGTACATGACTTCCTCCTCCCCAGCCCATTATCTCTAGTCCTGTCCCTGAATGTCAGTCTCTGGGCTCTGAATGCCTCCGGCACTGTGGTACCTGACCATCCCCATGTTGCACACAATCAACGAGTCAGATTTTCCCTCCCTTATGACCTGTTCCCTTCCAGACTCTCTGATCATCCACTTGTCCCGCCTTCCTCCTATGCCTCAAAATCTTCCTGTTAGCCAGACCGGCACACACTTTTAAAAACGGCTCTTTCAGTGTTGTCGTTGTTGTTTTTAGCTCACTCTTGTGACTCACAGTGACACTACCTCTTCGTGTTCTCAGTGAGGAGGGTGTCAGACTCTGGGTTAGGCGCTGTGAAGACAAGGGTATAAGGAAGCATTCCTGCCTTTCAGAATCACATAGTGGAGACAGGAACTGAATATGTCAACGGATAATTATAATCTAACAGACATACGTAATTTAAAAGGCACAGAAAAGGCCACCTAAGGTGGGAATAGGTGGTGAGCAAAGGCTTCAACAACAAGAAGACCCTGGAATTGGCTGGGAAGAATGGGATAAAGTGGCCAGGTGTTAGGGTTGGGGATGGCAGGATGGCCCCAGTGCAATCTCCAATTATCTCTAGAGTTTGCACTATGTCTTGAGCATTTTGAATATAGAAGGTGCAATCCCAACTCACCCATCCTCAGTCAAGTATCCTCCATCTTTGGGAGGATAAGATTCACAAGCCAGGTGCAAGATATAGAAGTCATGGTTCTGGCAGGAAAAGAGACTTTCCAATGCAGAGAATATTTCCAGAGGGGAGGGCAGGGTTTAGGAACTATCACGGGAAACTGAAGCACCCAGTAATAGGAAATATGGGGAAGTAATATCAGGATAGCTCTCATCACTCCAGGTCTTCAGAGGTGATCAGAGGAAATAGGATCTAAGGAGGTCAGCTGCTCACTTTTGATATAGAAGCTGTTGTCATAGTGCAGCTAATATCAAAGCCTTGCCTGAGCAATAAAGATTAGGACAAGAAGTATCTATATCCAACTTTTCTTGTCTCCTGCCCCCACTGGCCAATCCCAAGCAGAAGCCAGCGAGCAAAGAGGCCCTATCATGTGATGTGCAGAAGTCAGCTTTCCAGGACACAGAGCGGGCAGACAAGGCAGAGAGTGAATCTCCTGGTGAGGGTGGGGAGGGAGAGGAATGAAGACTAATCAACACTCAGAGAACACTTTTACCCAAAGTAAATGAGCCCCACCTCCAACTGGCTTGGCCATCATTTCCTGGGAGAGAGTTCCCCTTTGTAATTTGTAAAAGAGAAGTCAAAAAGGACTGGGAGGAATAGGGTTGTAGTAACCGTGCTGAGCAGAAAGAGGAGTTTCATTTTAGTCAGTTGACTCTGGCTTCTAGGAATGAATAGGACATAAAAAAAGAGAGAGAAAAGAATTAATCTTTGTGTCAAACTTACGTGGCAGAGATGGCTGGTGGCCTATCCCATGACTGTTCTCCACCCCTCTTTAAATATACTGATTTTATTTGGTAAGGCAGTGAGCCCAACTAAAGGGCTGCAGTTCCCAGTCTCTCTTCCTGAAAGGGGAGAATGAGCAGTAAGTGGAAGTCATTACGTCGACTTCCAGGGGAGCCCTGTTTGGAGACACCTCTTTTCACTCATTACCCTTCCTTTCTTTCCTACCTGGAATCATGGCTTGTGTCCATCTTGTGTCCTTGGGGATGGATTCATGCCCTAAGGATGGTGGGGCTCAATTCTCTCAATTGATTCTCTCTTTCTATCAGCCAACCACAAATTCTAATGGATACATGACATTTAGATGAGTCAGATGTGCTTATAACTTCTTGGCAGGGCAGAGGGCTTGGAAGCAAAGTAACCACGTAAGGTCTTTGATCGCCTTGCACATAGCAGGTGTTTGTATTTTGTTTTTGTATGGATTGCATGTTGTAGCAATAATTTCCTCTGCATCACATCACTTATTGATGGTATGACAAATGCATTTTCTGAACTAAAAACTGGACTTTGCTGACAAGCATAAGCACATTTAAAGGAACAATAGGAAATAACAATGGACAATAGGATTACAACAGAAACAATTAAGATGCAACCTTGTGCCATTTGTAAGTGAATTCCTCAACATGGAGGTTGTGTGACATTTTGTGTCTTTGAAGAGTTCTGGTGAATGTCTTGTCCAGAGGTCTGCAAACCCTTGGCCTACGGGCCAAAGCTGGCCTGATGCCCGTTTTTGTCAATAAAGTTTTATTGGAACACAACTAAACCCAATCATTTTACATCTGTCTATGGCTACTTTTGTGTTACAAAGGCAGAACTGCTGTTTGGGTCTTTACTGAAACAGTTTGCTGACCCTTACGCTTGTCAGTTATGACCACATCTCATGTCTGGAACCTTGAGCTCATTTGATTTTTGGAGCTGACTCAGTAGTTTAAATTCTAGAGAACAGTAGTATGAATATTACTGAAAGTTACTGAGTAATTGTTTCCTCCTACCCCAACCCCTGAGGAGGTATCAGAATACTTCAAGTCAATCAGTTACACCAACAATGCCTTAGCCATAATTGATAATCATTCAGAATTGCATTTTAGGGGTTTTGAGAAATGGATTATTAGACAAATTAGGGTTTACTGTTGCCTTGAGGTAATTTATTTGAAAGTTGTCATTTTCTACCAGAGTATGGTTTTAGGACAATGTACTTGGAAAGGTGAGGGAGAATGGGCATAGTGAACTCATCTGAGGTCAAAGATTCTTTGTAGTACCTAGCACATACAAACTCGTAGATGCTGAGATATCTTGATTTGTTCTAATTTACCACCAATCCAAATAACTAAGCCGTAAGTTCTTCTAGGACTCAGAATCTACCTATTGGGGGATAAAATGTTCAAATTTCTTGATTCACTGATCAGATCTGAAGCCTGACTCCACCAATTTACAGCTTTGTGACCTTGGGCAAGTTACTTACCCTCTCTGTGCCTTTTTCTTTTTTCTTTTTCTCTTTTGTAAGCGGGAACAATAGTAGTAGCTCATATTAGAATTGTTAGGAGGATCAAGTGAGCTGCCAAGCGTATAGATATGCTTAGAACAGAGCCTTGCATATTTAAGCACTCAGTACATGTCGGCTATTATTGGTATTGTTTGATTCAACTTCCATTTTTATCTCTTCAGGCCTCCTGTTTCCATGCTAGCTCATAAAGCCAGCCTGCTACCAGACAATGTTAGATATTTCATTAGGCAATGTTGGACATACTCATATGTTATTCATTTCAGTATTAGAATCCTAATCAAGTGCATTCTTCAAAGTAAAGTCCCGTTCTGGGTATCCCCTCTGTAAAAATTATGGCTGTGTATTCATAAAGTTGCATGTGTATTTATTCATTAAACAAATCCACAGTTTCAGTTAACCTGGGGAATAGAATATTGATTTAAACCATACTTTTGGAGGCTTATCTATCACTTTGAACAAATAACAACTTATATGAGATTGAATTTCGCTGCAGGAGACGGGAGAAAACAGACTCCACTGAATACAGCCTGGGGTTGTATGGCCAAGTTCTAGAGGTATCATCAATATATTGGGTTCCTGCTTTCACTTTTTAATGATCTCTGTCAACTCTGATAAAGACACGCTCACTTCCATTGCAGTAGAATTCACCTGGTCCTGTTACTTTTTTTTATTTTTATTTTTAAGCACACTGAGTGTATACCTTCAGCCTGTCTCTATCCCAGAATTGGCATCTCTACCCTCAAGATTTGTTAATATTGGAGGTTCATGTGTTTCCAAGAAATTCTGTCTTATTTTGGCTGTGGGTTCTGAGCTTTCTCTCTGTGGGGTTCTACTAATTTCTGAACCACTTTTGTGGGGAGAAAAAGACTATGGGTTGCAAGCCCAGAATTCACTAGCAAAGTCTTGCTCTCCCCTCTTTTCTCAGCTCCCAGGCCTGTAGCTGGAGAGTTGAATCAAAAGCTTTCTGAAACTCAATCCAGTTTTAGAGGCAATCAGTCTGGAAAACAGCCTGTCTGGGCTTGTGGCAGAGGTCACAGGTTGTGCCTAGTTTCCCGTCCCTAGGCTGTTTTCTCCTGTTCTTTTAGTAATAGACCCCTCGCTCACATGCTCATCTCACTAAGGACTCTAACTTCCTAGGCTCCTTTCAAACTGGGGGTGGCCACATGGCTGATTTCTGGCTTCATGGGGTGTGAGCAGAAGTGAGGTATGCCAATTTCATGTTATACCCCAAATAAGGGTCATGGTCCCTCCATGGTCTTCTCCCTTTCTGGTGGCCGGAGTGCAGCAGCAGCTGGAACAGCAACATTGGACCACAAGCTGGGAACAAGCCACTGTGGATGGGGAGCAACCACACAGAAGGAGCCTGGGTCCCTGACAGCCCACAGCTGCGACAGCTGCCCCAGGCTCAGCAAGGTCAGACTGTCCCAGAAAGAGAAATAAACTATTTTGTTTAATCCATTGTTATTTTAGCTCTTGCTGGAACAACTAAACTGGTATCCTCAATAATGGAGATGTGGGGTGCTGCCACCGTAAGACATAAAATATGAGGTACTTTCTTCACAGTATTGGGTAGTAAAGACACAGATATTTCTGGTCAGAGAGTCGGTGCTGCTTAGTGTGGCCTGGAAAAGCATTTGGTAAAACTACCACCATCTCAGAAGGCAGGCCTAATGCCCACGGAATACATGACTCCAGTAGAACCATTTGGAAAAACGCAGGATGTTGGTGTGTGTGGGATGATTCTTCCTGCTCTTTGAGTGGCCGTCAAGAGATGAACTTGGGTGGATGATGAAACAGCATTAGCAGGAGATCACACTGCCCCAAGCCTTGCTCAGGGGTCTCTGTAAGTGCTCTTGGCCAGATGAGGGGAGATATCCCAGCTACAAAATCAGTTGATGGCACCCTTTTCCCACCTGGGGCTTTTGTGTGAGGTGGGCTCAAGAGAGTTCACTATGCCCATTATGGGCATAGTGAACTCATCTGGGGTCAAAGATTCTTTGTGGTACCTAGCACATAATAAGGAGGGAAGAGAGGATTAGGTAGAGCCAATATATAAACCCCAGAGCTTTTAACCCACAAAAAGCAGGCCCAGATTAAATTTTGGTTGTGGTTACTTACACTTGTGGAAGCATCTAGAAGCAAATACATCCTGACATTTTTGAAAAATAGTATTTCCAAAGAAATTGCAGCCTTGGTCTGCAAAATGGCACCATTATTCAGCCCCAGATTTTCTTATAAGGACCACTAGGAAATCACGAACCTCTGCAGCCCTCAAGAGAGAAACACTCTCCAGGACCCATTTAATATTAGGCCATGGAGGACCTTATCCTCTGTCAGGGGTGTTTCTCCCAGAAAACCAGAAACTGCCAGATAGCCTATCCAAGGATCTTGTTTCACTGTCCAGCAGGATGCGAAAATCACTAGCGACAAGGGGCTGCTTTTTCACTCATCCCTTTTCTGAATGGGAGTTTCTTTCTTTTTTTTTTTTTTTTAAGATTTTATTTATTTATTTGACGGAGAGAGACACAACGAGAGAGGGAACACAAGTAGGGGGAGTGGGAGAGGGAGAAGCAGGCCTCCTGCAGAGCGGGGAGCCCGATGAGGGGCTCGATCCCAGGACTCTGGGATCATGACCTGAGCCAAAGGCAGACGCTTAACGACTGAGCCACCCAGACATCCCCTAATGGGAGTTTTTATTGCCATTGTCCTGACTCTATTCAACCCTGTTGCTATGAGGACAATGACTTGTTGACAGCTCAGAATGGTGCATCCACAACAGGCCCTGTGAGGAGGCTGCACAATACCCAAAGTTACTAAATTTGAGCTGCATGTGGGAACTGGGCACGGCTTCTGGCTGCCCCTCTTGGGGATGATGATGTTCTATGCCTGGGAGGAAGGGTATGCATAAATATTTGTTGGCAGAAAGATAAGCTTGTATCAGAGAATGCTAGCTTCCTCCATGTCTATTGCCTCCCCCACGTTTTTTCTTTCATGATAGAATTTCTAAGATTCGCCCTGATGTGTGGCTTCTTAGCTAGAGACTACATTTTATGGCTTCCCATGTGGCCCAATGGCTACTTGATTGAGTTCTGCCCAATGGCATGTGAGCAAGAGATGGAGGCCTTAAAAGGGATAGACATGTTCTCCCTTTCTACTTTTCCCCTTCTGCATCTTTGCTGACTGGGATAGGAATATGATGGATGGAGCTGGAACAGCCATCTTGGACCATGAGTAAAGAGAATCTGCATACTAAACATGCCAGGCATCAGAGGTAAGGCACCTGGTTCCCTGACATGGTAGAGCCCTGTACAACCCTGGGCTGCTCTATATGGACGTATACGTGAGAGAAAAAGTCACTCGTATCTTGGCCTCTGTTTGAGCAGCTGAAATGGTATCCTAACCAGTTCAACAGAACACTATTTCTTCTGGAATGGAGATTATGGAGCTGACGTCTCTGCCCCTGATCGGGACTGTGGGAACATTACCGGTGGCCTCTGAGATTGTCCTGCTTGTCCCCTGAGTGTTCCACAGTGAGGACAGCTCCACTGTCCAGCGGCTCAGCCTGTGGCCCCGCTGAGGTGACAGGATGCCTGAGGGTAGTGATTCTCCAGCCTCTGACAGAGCGGCTGGTGGGAATGTCTGGTGTAGAGGTGCTGCATCCTGCCCGCGAACAGGCATCGTCTGTCTGAACTGCAGCAGTACTGAGAGCTGGCAGGCCTGGGATGAGCTAATTGAAAAGAGGGCTGTGACCTCCGACTCCTCCTCAGGAATTATTGCAGCTACCACCACGCACCTGCCAGCCCGAGAGGACAGCCACGTGCTCACGACCTCTGCCTCTGAACTTCCCGCGTCCCCAGGCTTCCAGCCCAGCTTGAGCACAAGCAGTCGGCTACATGACAGGCACTTTCTCTGCCCACACACTTGGTGAAGAGGCAAAAATGTCTTTGGTCTCAGAGCCAGAGGAATTGTATTAAATTCTGCAATCTCTTGCCGTGGGTTTCGAGCATGACATAGGATTCAAGGCAAGGTCTTTGAAAGAGCATCGTTTTTCGTCGAACAGATTTACATTTTCATCCTAATTCTGTCAAGCTCTGTAACCTCATGGTTGAGATCAGGCTCTAGAATCAATTAGTTTCAGTTACAATTCCTTGCTCTTACCTGTGTGACCCCAGGCAAGTTACCGATGCTCTTTAAGTCTTACTTGTATCATCTGTAAAATGGTTTGGTTTTTTTTTTTTTTTTTTTTTTTTTTTGTGGTGAGAATGACCTGCCTGAGCTCTAACCTAGGGTTATGTAAATTCTCAGTAAGTGTTGGATAGCATTGATATTTTTATTATGATAACTATGCACCTCACCCAATGTGTGATTAGTTAATCACAAAAGTCCTTCTGTTACTTAAACTCTAGGACACCCAGAAACTCCTGATGGGGACAGTGATGATGATGATGATGATAATGATGATGATGATGATAGATTTATGGGGGGGGGGTGCAGTGCAAGGAAGGACAGTAAAACAAACCCATTTGACATAATTACCTGGGAAGAAAGGTGGCAGAAAAGAAAGTGTGCACTCAGGCAATGAATATTTATTAAATCCCAAGTTGGGGCCAGGCTTTGGTCTGGGTGGAAAGAAAACCACAGATAAAGCTGCTTGTTTGTTGCGGACACATTCTGGTAGGGAGAGCCATTCAAAACACAAGGAAACAATGACATTTGGGTTGAGTAGTCCACTTCCCCAAACTCATAGAGCTCACCAGTTAGGTGGTGCAGAACCTAGATTTGGCTTCCAAAAGTCTGATCTCTGAGGCTTTATGCTGCACTCTGACCTTTTCCTTCGGTCCCTAGAAAACTCATTGGAATGGATGATCGTGAGAATCTCCTTGTTACTATTCATTAAGGCAACCAACATGCCCTGAGTCTCCTTGTTCTAAGTACTTGACAAATTATTTCCCTACTCACAGCAGCACAGCATACTTAGAAGAAGGCTTAGATCACACTTTGATCCCCAGCTCAGCCTTCGGTGAGCTGCATGAACTTGGACAAATTATGCAACCTCACAAGGGTCAGTCTCTCATTGGTGCATAGTGGGGTCAGCAGTACTGACTTGGGACAGTGCGGGCGCATTGTTCTGCTGGCTCCCTAAACCTGCCCACGAAACATCAGCCTGAGTGCACTTTAAAATGTGGGAAAGACTGTGATTCAAAATAGAGGCACTTAGTGAGTGCGATTCTGTTTAAGAAGCCGTCCTGGGCTTTGCGGACAGGGACGGATGCACATTGCCATGGCTGCGGAGTGAGCAGCATCTGGGGCCAGCTAAGAGGCTGGACAGAGCCGAAAGCGGATGAAAGCATGGGGGCAACTAAGTAAAAAGATTCCAAAAGGGGATAAGGATTAAAAAGCTATTAAATGGAGGGAGGGTTTATAAAAATAGTCTTTTGGAATAAATGGAAGCTCATTCAGACAGTGAGGGAGATAATTAGAATAGCCTGGGATAGGACAGCAGCTCGGGTTTGGGAAGAGCAAACTAATGGAAAGGCTGTCGGTCAGATCCAGAGTCCCCAGCTGCTTGCTCTCTCACCCTGGGATGAGTGGGGCTGGGAAGGGACATCAGATGATGATAACTAGCTCCTTCAGGTGAGGCCTGGAGGTTCTTATCCAGCTTTGCAATTATGCAGTGTGGGCCTGGAGTTTAATTTCTCTGGGTTCAGGCGTGACCATCCAAGTCCATGCAGTCATGCTGACTTGAGTGACTGGATGAAAGTATGCATTTTATCTAACACATTGGTGTTTTGTCTTGCATTGGTACGAGCTCGCAAACTGTCCAAATTCTACCTCAGTTCCCTAAGATGTCTCATGTCGTTGTTCCGGAGACGACAGAAGGGTAAAATAAAGAGAAAGAGAATGGACTCAGAGTCTGATAGACCTGGATTCAAGGTGTGGCCACATCACTGACCAGCTGTGTGACTTTGGGAAAGTCACACAACCTTTCTGAGTCTCAGTATCTCTAACATGGGCAGCACGGTATCTACTTTGTAGGGTTATGTGAGGATTTGAGATTATAGATCAGTGCCTAGCACAGTCCCCAACTTATACTAGGCACTTACTAAATAACAACTATTCTTAATTTAATTTTTTTTAATTTAAATTCAATTAGCCAACGTATAGTACATCACTAGTTTCAGATGTAGTGTTCAATAATCTATCAGTTATGTATAACACCCAGTGCTCATCACATCATGTGCCCTCCTTAATGCCCATCACCAGTTCCTCCCCCCCCCAGCAACCCTCAGTTTGTTTCCTATAGTTAAGAGTCTCTCATGGTTTTTCTCCCGCTCTGATGACTTCCCTTTCAGTTTTCCCTCCCTTCCCCTGTGATCCTCTGCACTGTTTCTTATATTCCACATATGAGTGAAACCATATGATAATTATCTTTCTCTGATTGACTTGTTTCACTCAGCATAATACTCTCCAGTTCCAACCATGTGGATGTAAATGGTAAGTATTCATCCTTTCTGATGGCTAAATAATATTCCATTGTATATATATACCACATCTTCCTTATCCATTCATCTATCGATGGACATCTCGGCTCCTAAAATTTGTATGGAACCAGAAAAGACCCTGAAGAGCCAGAGGAATGTTGAAAAAGAAAACCAAAGCTGATGGCATCACAATGCCTGACTTTAAGCTCTCTTACAAAGCTGTCATTATCAAGACAGTATGGTACTGGCACAAAAACAGACACATAGATCAATGGAACAGAATAGAGAGCCCAGAAATGGACCCTCAACTCTATGGCCAAGTAATCTTCGACAAAGGAGGAAAGACTGTCCAATGGAAAAAGGACAGTCTCTTCAATAAATGATGCTGGGAAAATTGGACAGCCACATGCTGAAGAATGAAACTGGACCATTTTCTTACACGATACACAAAGATAAACTCAAGAAAAATTAAAGACCTACATGTGAGATAAGAATCCATCAAAATCATAGAGGAGAACACAGGCAGCAACCTCTTTGACCTCAGCTGCAGCAACCTCTGGCTAGACACGTCTCTGAAGGCAAGGGAAGCAAAGGCAAAAATTAACTATTGGGACTTCATCAAGATAAAAAGTTTCTGCACAGCAATTATTCTTAATTTTAATTGATTATATAATACAAGGCAAAACGAGTAGTATTCTGTTTAGGATCTATTTTATTTTATTTTTTTTAGCTTTAAATACCTCTCATTTGAAACCTTAAAAATGAGGCTATCAGCCATCATTGTGTGAGACCAGCTAAGGGTAGAATTTGTTCAGATTATTTTTCTCCACCACACTTTTCTTTAATTTTAAGCAAATATTCTTTTCTTAGAAATCAATAGGAATCATAGACATAAGATAAAGGGTAGAATTAGGCTTAAATTTTTTTTTCAAGTAATCTCAGATATACCATTATTTCAAGATTAGAGGCAACCTGGAAGTTTTGGTCATTGATAGTAGGACCACCTACGTCAATAACAATTCACTCTACTCTGCCTTGGTTTCCCCATTTGTTCCTTTCACTGTCACCCAAACATATCATGAAAGCAAATTTCAGCCTCTGACATATTATGAAGTCCTCAGAGACAGGCATCTGTTGGCACCAGGTAATGACTCTCAAATTTTAAATGAACCATTTTAGCAGTTGGAAATAGGTATGTATAAGCAGCTCTGATTGTCAGAATCAACTGCTTTCCCTGCCTAACATTTATGACACCTTCCATCATGTGCTAAATGCTGGGTTAAGTACTTACATGCACATTTTATTTCACCCAAACTACAACCCCGAGGGGTCTCTCAGGCTGGAGAGGCTCTGGGATATTTGCAGGTCACTCAGCTAGGAAATGGCAGAGCACGTGTGTCCCTGGGCAGCCTGGCCCATAGCCCACTTCAGCATGGCACTGGGACATAATGGCGAAGGTCCCCTTTCCATGACGTGGTTAAGAACCATGGCTCTGCCAGATCACTTCTCTTCTTTTTAAAACAGGTTTTGCAGGTGCCATTTCCAGCAATACCCTTGTTCTGCACAAAGCAGGCAGCCATGGGCACTGACGTCAGAATGAGGCAATGGTGGGCGGTGGGAATAATACAGGCTCCCATCCCTGTCCTGCACTGCAGGGAAGAAGACGTGGCTTCTTCCTCATTCCTCTGGCTAGGAAATGGTCCAGTTTCATTCTTCAGCATGTGACTTCCTAATGGGTTCATCCGGCTATCCGTTCCAATGACAGCCAACCAATCGTTTCAGTCTAATCACGCCCTTCGGCCCGTCTGTCCACAGATCGTGGCCTCCCCTGCCTTCCGCTGTGGGAGAAAGAAGACCGAGGGAGAAAACCTCTGGCCTTCAAGTGTCTGCACAGGATGCCTGAGTGGAGCGGAGCCATGAGATAAGGGGTATTTCAGGCTGTTTCTCCTGCTTGTGTGAATAGCACATGATTGATTTCAGAAAGAGAAATTTATTTCCCTGCAGACATATTTTTATCATTTGCTTGAATTCCTTGATGCCTTACTCACCATATGTATAGAAGAGCCAGGTCTTCAGAGGGGGATGGAAGGGAAAATGGATAACACTTTAAACCTGAAAAAAAGATATAAAAGGCACTGCCAAATAAAATGTTCTGTGACCTATAAGCTTTGGAATGGGTCAGAGGGATTATACTGAGGCTGACACTTAGAAATGATGAGATCTGTGGACTGTTGCTTTTGCATGTAGCACGCCATAGTACCTTCCAGAGCTTTCCTTCCGGGGAAGCCGCCATGAAACCCCACTGAATAGCGGGCACTTTCACCCCAGGGGTGAGAGCCAGACTTACAGGGTCACTTTGCGCTGACTTTTACAGGGTGAGATAACTTTATTTAAAGGGACATATTCAATTTAGTTAAGCTCTCAAATTTATGTACTCCTAAAAAAGAAGACTTAGGAGAGGCTAATATAAATGGAAATGATTTCAGAGGGAGTGGTGGAGAGGAGGGAGCACGGTGGATGGTGGACAGGGTAGGATGAGTGGGTAGAGAAATAGGAATTCGTATGCAGTGAGTTTCTTGGACGCAAGCATTTATTATTGTTTTCGTAAGCCTGGTGTCTCACATTTAGGTGAGAGTCAAAATGCCCATGGGATGGGTTAGTTCAGTGAGATTTAAAAATTTGGGCAATTTTTAGGATCGCTTAGTTACCCTGGTATAAAGTTCGTGCTTTGGAGATACATCAGCTGCGATGTGAGTGCCTTGGCATCCACCCTGCGAAAAGGGCGATAAGATCAGGCAGTGTTCAGACAATGGTCATTGCGGGGTGATTTGCGCAGGTGGAGACTGAGCAGTGGAGCAGAAAACCATCAGGGCTGGGTTTTGAAGGTGTTTTTGAAGGTGTTTCGTACTTTGTGAATGAATACCAGGGATTCTGACGTTCTGGGAATGCGCTTCCAAGCAAATTCTCCAGAGAGGCAGACCTGTCTCTGGGATGGCTGGAGCCTGCCTAATCCCCCTCGCTGGCTCTTTCCTCAACTGTTCTCTCCTTCTCATCTGGTGTCCTGCTGGGAACTGACTGGTTAGGACTGATCCATGGCTCATCCCCTCTCAGACTTCCCCAGGAAGGGGACTAGAGGTAGTTCAAAAGCTTGTCTGCACAAGACGCAAAGAGAGCTAGGAAAGGGACTGCACACCAGGCAGATTAATTGAATAATTGAGAAGCCAATGGTCAATAAAGGTGAATGCAACCTTATACATCTGAGACTGACTGTTTATAAAGCTGGGGTGATTAAAAACAGGCTTTGAGGGTGAAATGTATACAGACCAGTTCAGCTAAGTGCTGTTTAACCTGTCCCCTGATTTTTTTTTTAATTTCAAAGTAATTATTTTGAGATTTTGAATATTAGCCATCAGAAAGGATGAATACCCAACTTTTACATCCACATGGATGGGACTGGAGGAGATTATGCTAAGTGAAATAAGTCAAGCAGAGAAAGTCAATTATCATATGGTTTCACTTATTTGTGGAACATAAGGAATAGCATGGGGGACATTAGGAGAAGGAAGGGAAAAATGAAGGGGGAAAAATCGGAGGGAGAGATGAACCATGAGAGACTATGGACTCTGAAAAACAAACTGAGGGTTTTAGAGGGGAGGGGGGTGGGGGGATGGGTTAGCCCAGTGATGGGTATTAAGGAGGGCACGTACTGCATGGAGCACTGGGTGTTATACGAAAACAATGGATCGTGAATCAACACATCAAAAACCAATGATGTATTGTATGGTGACTAACATAACATAATAAAATTAAAACAAAACAAAACAAAACAAAACAAAATTCATGCAATTTTCTCATCTTTCAATTCCTTCCTTTTGGCTTCGAATCCCTTCCTTGTCATCTTAATCACTTTTATCTATTTGTTCCATTTTCTCCCCATATTGCTCTGTTTGTTCAGGTCCCAGAGGACAGATTCTTCCATCTTTTGTCTGGTGACTGTCCCTTATCGTGGACCGTTTTCTTGGTCTCTCCTGGATTCCACCCTCTGTACCTTTTCCCTTTGCTGACTTGAATCCGTATCCTTCTGTTGTAATAAACTGTGAGAAATGGCTTTTCTGAGTTCTGTGAGTCCCTCTAGCGAACCGTCAAAACCTGGGGTGGCCTTGGGCGGGGGGAGTCCCTCTGTGCAGGAAGGTACTCAGTTTCAGCTCCATGTTGTATACAGGTCTCCCTGTGGATGTTATAATTTCAGCATTTAATTCAAAATATCTAGTTCTTACGAGTATGAGTACTGTGATCTCTGTAAGGGGACAGCTTTCTTTTCCTGGGCACTTCCGTTGTTATGCAAATGGTGGTTTGAAGGAAGGGAGCAATGGGCCCCTATGTTATCTAGCTCTAGTTTCCATATCGTCTGAGATGGAAACAGGCATGTTGCCAAATACACATGCCTGTTTGCAAGCCCTCTGATTTCTTGCTTTGCAGCCCCTGTGCCTACTTCAGATGAATTCCGGTTTCTAAGAAATGATCCTTTTTTGGTCATTGCTTACATGTTTTGGACCACTCTGAACCTGGCACACAGTAGGTTTCTAGTATATTCTTGGTCTTTGTTTATGGAAAACTCCTTCAGCCCTTTAGTCTTTTTAAAACAATTATCTTTCTTGTCTTTCCTGGCCATGGAAAGAATATTCTGATTTATTCTGTGGCTCCAAGATTCAAAGCCCTAGACTTTGAAGCCCAAGGGCAGGCATAATGCCTGTCTCTCTGTGTGCACCAGTACCTGGCACAGAACCTGGCACAGCATCAGATAGTCACCGAACTCAGATAATCACTGAGCTGATCTGAAGACATGCTTTAGAACACCCTATTCCCTGTAGGCATATCTGTAAAAGTGGAACAGAATTTATCCCCTAAAATCTTGCTTCCTTTAAACATTAAAAATGAAGAAAGCAGTTAGTTGTTTACTCTCTTCCAAATCCCATAAAAATACTCTTGCATCTCTCAGTTTTCTCTTTTATAAAGGATATCACTCCTCACTGTCTTATGTCCAGCTGTGTGATCCTGTTTACCATCCATTTCTGAGCTTCTTCATCATTCCCTGTTTTATGATAGATGCAAAACTGACATTCAGACCCTTTAGTAAGGGCCTGACTATATAATTGGATGTAGCAAGAGTATTATTTTAAATGCCTTTTGAAAGGATGTGACAAAAACTTTCTCTCTCTCTTTCTTTCTTTCTCTCTCTCATTTTAACTTTATTGAGGCATAATTGATGAATAAAGTTATAGGATATTTAAAGCGTACGTCACAGTGATTTGGTAGACACATACATTATGAAAGGAGTCCCCCATTCTGGTTCATTAGCACATCTATCACATTTATCTTTTGGGTGTGTGTGTGTGTGAGAACATTAAAGTTTTATTCTCTCAGCAAATTTCAATTACACAATACAGTATTATCAACTATAGTCTCCATGTTTACATTATATTCGTCATATAGCTTTACCAACCCCTCCCTCTTTTCTCCACCTTAGAAACCCACTTCAGAGGATTTAGGCAAAATAGGTAAATAGAAGATTTATTAGAAAGCTATTATAGAAACTCACAAAATCAAAGGAAGACTGGAGAATTGCTAACTTCCCCAGTGAAAAACGTTTTTATTGGTAGCTCTGGAACTCCTGTTCCCAGCTCTCAAGAGTTCGGGGGTCCTTCCCCTTAGATTTAATTTAAATAATTTGGAGGAGGCACTCTGATTGGCTGAGCTTGAGTCATGTGCTCACTGGTGAACCAAGCAGTCTAGCTAGGAATATGGAACCCTCTGACTGGCCAGGGTTGGATCACATGTTTCTCCGGTTAGACCATATCTATTATCAGAGAAAGAGAATGAGATGGGTAGTGAGGAGAACCAGTTGTTACAATTTCGGCACGCGGTGGGTTTTATATTCCTAATTATTTAGGAAAAGGCCATAGCAGATGTTTTTCTTCACAGTGCTACGTTGCTGACTTAGTGATGACCTGTGTCACGAATATTATTTCCTTCAAAGTTATAATTTGGCTTAGTTATTCTGTATGTTATGTTGGCCAAGCTGGTTTGGAATCACAGTTTTGTTAAATGGGTTTCTTTTAGCTCATCAAATACTCTTCCAAAGAACTGAAAAGAAAAGAAAAACCCTACAATTGCTCCAGGATAAGAATCTGGTGGTCATTCAGCATTCTCACATTCTGTGTGGTCACGCTAATCCATTCTTACTGCCATCACCCTGTTGCCTAAGTTGGAGAAAACTGTCTGCCATTTCTCACAAGGACATTTGCGGGTGGAGGACTCAGTTAACACTTTGTTTGCTTATCACATCACTTGATTTATCTGAGGGTAGAGGGAGTGAGGTAGAAGGTTTGACAGGCAGTGATAGCTTGGCCAATCAGGCTCAAATACCACTGCGCGAGGATAAACCCTTAGCCAAACAGACCTTCTAAATACCATCAAAAAGTAGGAATAAACTATGCAGACAGGAATAAGGCTCCCATCCAAGCATTACAGAACCTCTGTCACACTTGAACAAATGCAAAACACACATGCGTATATGGATATATCCTTTCTCTTTATTACTGGTAACCAGAGAGCTAAGGGTGTAAGTTTAGCATCACACAAACTCAAGTGTTGACAACTTATTTTTACAGGGCAGCCTTGAGAAATCCAACGGGGGTAAACCAAAGGAGGGGGAAAAATCATAAAGGAGGTGAGGGCACATAATTTAATCCTTGCTCTTGGCACTCCTCACTCCCTCCCACCTCATTTTCCACCATAAGTTTTCCTGATAAAAAGAAGATACGAAGGCTGAAAGGGATATACTGCTAGTCTGTGTGTGTTGGGGTGTGGGGAGGATGCGGATTAATGTCTAAGGCAATGATCTCGGGGAGCACGGGGAAACTAGCATGCTGTTGATTTCTTGGAGGTCACCTCTTTCAGATGAGGGAAGCAAACAGGCTGCATTGCTAATGGCCTAGAGCATGAGCTTCCGGGCTTTCTGTCAAGACCAATTCAGTGAACTGGTTTAGGATTTGCCTTGCCTATTACAGCAATAATAACGCATTTTGGCCTCCCACAGCACTGTGGAGAGAGCACTGCACTGGGAGTACAAGGTCTGTACCACGTCCTAGTTTTCCTTTTTGTTGGCCACTGACTTAAAATCTGGAGAGCCTTACCCCCCTGATCTGTACAATAGAGGGAATAATAGCCTCTTTCATGAAATCACGGGAATTCGAGGCAGCAGGGCACAGGAAATCACTTTTACGATGTCTGGTGCTTTGCAAATGCAGGTGGTTATTGTCACTATTTGTGGCCTGTTCCTGATCTCAGTTCCAACTCTGATAAGAAGACACTTAGCAGCAACTTCAGCTGAAAGTCTGCCAGAACCCCATTACCTTTTCTTTCTCTGGGCTCAATGACTTTTTTTTCTATGTTATACTTAAAACATTCTAGAAACACATGGGAGAGCATTCTAGAATGTGAGAATGGACAAATCCCCGAGGGAGGTGAGGTGGGCAGTGTGTCCTTTCTGACACATTGGATAAAAATGTGTTGGTTTATTGCAGTGGTTCTTAACCAGGGAGGATTTTGACCTCGCTCATCCAGGGCCCCTTTGGCAATGCTTGGAGACATTTTTGGATCGACAAAGCTTGAGAGGTGCTTCTGGTAGAGGTCAGGGATGCTGCTAAACATTCTGTAACACACAGGATAGCACCTAATGACAAAGAATGACCCAGTCCAAAATGTCAATAGTGCCGAGGCTGAGAAACCCTACTTTATTATGAGGAGACAGTTTCTGTCCTTAGGGTTCCTAAATGGGTTTTGTCGGTTGGCAAGCTTCTGGGAGGGCAATGGCTACAACCACGTCCCTATTGCTTTTCCTATTTTCCTATCATCTTTGCTATAAAACACTTCATTTTTAAAATGATAACCTAAATCAAGTGATACAATTTACATGCATTTTTCTCTCAACTATCATGCTGAAAATATGGATAACCAGCAAGACATCACTTTTGGACACCTATGTCTTTTGCAGTGTCTTTAAGAATTATGTTTGTAACCCTCATGTCTAAATAAGGAAGCCTTAAAAGTAAATATGCTCTCTGCCTTTATTATTGTTATTATTATACTATATTTGCTTAAGGTATTCTTAATATTTTATATAATTCAGATAGAAACATGATGCCTCTAGTAAGAATTATGAGATCCCTTATTGAAGTTTTATTTCAGAAAATATGCCACCATCTTAGATTTATTGTTTGTTTGTTTGTTTATTTATTTATTTATTTATTTTTAATTTTATTATATTAGTCACCATACAATACATCATTAGTTTTTGATGTGGTGATCCATGATCCATTGTTTTTGTATAACACCCAGTGCTCCATGCAGAATGTGCCCTCCTTAATACCCATCACCAGGCTAACCCATCCCCACACCCCCCCTCCCCTCTAAAACCCTGTTTGTTTCTCAGAGTCCATAGTCTCTCATGGTTCATCTCTCCCTCCGATTTCCCTCCCTTCATTTTTCCCTTCCTTCTCCTAATGTCCCCCATGCTATTCCTTATGTTCCACAAATAAGTGAAACCATATGATAATTGACTTTCTCTGCTTGACTTATTTCATTTAGCATAATCTCCTCCAGTCCCATCCATGTCGATGTGGAAGTTAGGTATTTATCCTTTCTGATGGCTGAGTAATATTCCATTGTATACATGGACCACATCTTCTTTATCCATTCATCTGTTGAAGGGCATCTCGGCTCTTTCCACAGTTTGGCTATTGTGGACATTGCTGCTATGAACACTGGGGTGCAGATGGCCCTTCTTTTCACTACATCTGTGTCTTTGGGGTAAATACCCAGGAGTGCAATTGCTGGGTCATAGGGTACCATCTTAGATTTAATAGTAATGTCAATTAAAATTGTTTTGAAAAAATGTAAGCTTTACAAACAATTTGCAAGATTACTCTTACGTATCCTGTATTCACATTCCCCACTTATTGTTAACATGTTATAACATCTTCTTTGTTGATCTCTCTTTCTCCCTCATTCTCTCTAGATACACACACACACACAGATAATTTTTCTTCCTGGAGCATTAGAGAATAAGTTACAGACATAGTGCCCCATTAATCCTAAATACGTTCGTGTATATTTCCTAAAAATGAAGATACCACTTTATAACCACAGTATAGACAACAAATTCTGAAAATTAATATTGATACATTATAACTTTCTTATCTACAGACTTCATTTAAATTTTAACAATTGTCCCAACAACGTCCTTTATAGCAAAAAGATCCAACTTGGAATCATGCATTGTATTTTGTTTTCCTATCTCTTTGGCCTCCTTACAACTGGAAGTGTTCCTCAGTGTTTTATTGTCTTCCTGACCTCATTTTTTTGAATACAATATTTTGTAGCATGTCCCTCAATTTGGTATTGTCTTATATTTCCTCTTGATTATATTCAGATTTGCATTTTTGGCAAAAATATCACAGAAGTGAGGTTGTATTCTTCTCAGGGCTCCCTATTATGTGGCACATAATCCCATTTTATTCCTTTACAGGTGATGTTAACTTGCTCACTTGCTGAAGGTGCTATCTGCTAGGTCTCTGCACTACAAAGCAACTATTTTCCCCTTTACGTGTAATAAGTATTTTTGGGGGGATATACTTTAAGACTGTGCAGACATAATTTTCTGTATTAAGACTTTATTTGCTAGATTTAGCATTCATTGAATGATTTCTGCTTGAATCAATGATTATTATAATGGCTGCCAAAAGGTGTTTTGTCTAACCTATTTATATTTATTAGTTGGCTGTAGGAAAGAACTTTCTCTTCTACTCATTTATGTACTCATTTATTTATATCAGCAGGGACTATTTTATTTTATTTAATGCATGATATACAATTACTTTAATTTCTTATCTTTAATCTCAAAATATCTCAGATTGGCTATGAGAGCCTTGTCAAGTTGACTTCTGTGTTCCTCTGATGCCATTTTTTAAGCCTTTCAGTACTTTCTGGACTCATTTGTACTTTACCAGACCCAGCCCTGGAATCAGCCATTTCTCCAAGGGAAATAATATTTAGAAACCATGACCTTGGAACACAGTGTGCTTATTGCCACTGGGATGTCATTGCTTCTAGGTGCTAGCAGCAGACACAGTAGAAGACATTCTTTCTTTCTTTTTCTTTCTTTTCTTTCTTTTCTTTCTTTTCTTTCTTTCTTTCTTTCTTTCTTTCTTTCTTTCTTTCTTTCTTTCT
>NC_058411.1:15377448-15478270 GCF_002201575.2 Neomonachus schauinslandi
TCTTTCTTTCTTTCTTTCTTTCTTTCTTTCTTTCTTTCTTTCTTTCTCTCTCTCTCTCTCTCTCTCTCTCTTTCTTTCTTTCTTTCTTTCTTTCTCTCTCTCTCTCTCTCTCTCTTTCTTTCTTTCTTTCTTTCTTTCTTTCTTTCTTTCTTCTTTCCTTCCTCCCTCCCTTCCTTCCTTCCTCCCCCCGCTTGGATGAAGTTGGAAAAACTGATCAAACTTTCTGTGCTTTATCTCTTCATTTATAAAATAGAGATGTTGATAACTCTTGTGGTTGTCTTGGGAATTAATGAAAATGTGTGTAAATACATGACATTGTGCCAGACACTGAGTTAGTGCTCAATGAACATTTGTCAAGTGCAGATATATGAATGCTATAGTTGGTATTTATGAATAATCAAAATAATCATACCTATTTTTTGGACATTGCCGGGTCACATTGTTATAGTTAAAAATTGTCCATTCTCACTTCTTATTTGAAAGTTCCTGGGCCTGTGGGTTATGTCCCCATCCCCTAGACTAAAGGTGATTGCCAGTGAGGCTGGGGAAGAGCCTGCATTTAGGGTGGAAGGGGGGATTTGTTCTCTCAAAGAGGCAAAAAAACTGAGTGCAGAAAGTGATAAACAGCCACCACCACAACTGTCGATGCAATCTTTAAGGAAGATACATCCATTGACACATGAGAACATCCTGGAGGGAATAAAGGATTTGTCTATAGTCAGTCCCATGCTTACTAAAGTAACAGAGCGAGGTTCAAATCTTGCTCAGGATACTCTCACATGCCATTCTGCCAAAGGCTGTACTGTTCTTCAACTGATGAATATTATGTATAGTTTTGGTTTTGTTACCTTTTATGGGCAGGAAATACTGCCAGTTTACTACCTGCTGAGCTAAGTGCCTCCTCTGTGCTTTGAGCAAAACCCCTTATTCTAGAGTCCTGTGGTTTCAGTGTTTCCATTTTTTTGGTCATTGTTCAACAAAATTGTATTGATACCTTCTATATGCTGAATTAAATATTAATGAGCATTACATAAATATGAAGACAGACTACATTCTTTTTAAATGGTACCCACTAGCTTTGTGCTTTTGTAGCTGTCTGGGCTACAGACTGCATGGGATTGTGAGGTCAAAGTGAAATACGCACGTTCCCTCCTCCACAGGTTACGAGTGCTGTTCTCATCACCTGGAACACTCCTTTGGCCCCACTCTTTTCAAATGGACTTCTTGGACAAATTCCTTGATGTTTATTTATCAGATATAAGACATTTATTAGGTGCCAGTTGCTATTGAGGTGACAAAGATAAATACTATATAGAGTCTACTTTGATGATAACATATAGTCTAATTAGACGAATTATTTTCCCATGTCATCACAGTGAGACTTGGCTTTTGGCTGTCCTGGATATGTCTCTCTCTCCCAGTGTATTTCATTTCTTTCCTTGAGGCATTTCCTGGACAGCATTTGTTTTTCTTATCATCTAGCATAGAGTGTGGCATGATGTCCTAACTTTACTTTCAGTTGGTTTAGATATGAAAGTCTCCCAGTCTCCCATATATCCATGCATCCATCCATGCATCCATCATCTGTCCGTCCATCCATCCATCCATCATTTTCATGTTCAGTTTTTATTTATTGACATTTTACAAAATGCCCCATTTTACCATTTACAGTGAAAACTAGAAGAAGGACTAATACATATCTCACTTTATAATATTGTAGATTAGTGCTTTTTAACTGGGGACAACTTTGCCTGTCCCCCCGCCCTCCCACAGGGGAACATGTGGAAACGTCTGGAGACATTTGTCACAATCGAGGGACTGCTACTGGCATCTGGTGGGTGGAGGTTAGGGACGCTGCTACAAGTCCTACAATGCACAGGACAGTCCCCACAACAAAGAACTGTCTGGTCAAAAATGTCAATAGTATGGAGGTTGAGAAACCCTGATATGGGTTCTTACAACTCCTAGAATTGGTCATAGTCCTACGTTTAATCTCAAAAATCACCCTAAATCTCTCCAGAAGCAGATAATACAGAATTAGGAACACTTCTCACTTGGAAGCTATGAAACTTTGGTTATTTTAGTTTCTCCTCACAGCACCTCTGAGAGACAGAGGACATTCCTGTTTTACTGATGAGCAACTCCGGCTGGAAGAGGTTAAGTAACTGTCAGAAAAAGTGTTCACTTTTCCTCTTTCACGAAGTATAGCAAAGAGGTTATTGAGTTTTTACTGAAAGGCTTACTCTGGGTGTCAGCACTAGCATTTTTGGAGGAAATTCAAGTCCTCTCTCTATAGAGCTGTCAAGTGATGACTCGTCCTTAAAGGTGGGCCAAAAGTTCCCCTATAGTTTTTCAATTATGCGAGAACAACAGTTAAGCAGTTATTGATCTCCAGGGTACGTGCTGGCACAGGGATGGAAGCATTAGCCAAGAAATAAGACAACTGTGGTCACTGGTCATTTTTCCCACTTCCGTGAGGCTTTGTACAAATCTGGTGGCTTTTGCGAGTCTGCTCCATGCAACTTTTTCTGGTTGGCCTATCTGGCTTCAAGCTCTTCAGTCCTCCTGGCCTCCTGGGCACTTAGATTACTTGTTCACCCTTTGCCAACTATGTTTATTTACATATCATGTTGCTTCGTAAGGGTGTTCTTGCAGTTTCATTTGTGCTCATTTTGTTTTTACAGCCTGATTGTAAGCTTCTTTCTGAGCCAAAGGCTAAGAAATGCTGCCGACCAGCAAATATTCTGTGCAAAAGAGACTCATCTTCCACTCCATTCCTCCATTTATTCTATACAGGTTTCCCTGCTATCTGAAAGGAGAGCATTCCTTTCATAAATCTTTCATAAATACAAGTGGTGTAAAGAAGCAGTTACCCTTAACTTACATCGGAAAATTTCTGAGCATTCTCAGACCCCAAAAATAACCTCTCTTAGGCTTTTCTGATATCTTGGGACAATCTTGCTAACAGATGCACAGAATAAATGGAGGTAAAATGCAGATGCTCACAGGCAGTTCAAAGCTCCGGTGGCTTGAGGCCGAGCTGCTGAACTTAGTTCCTGGGGGAGGAGCTTAGTGGCGCCATTTTTGCTGCGAATGCCTCCATCACCGGCTCTGCTTGCTGCAAAACAAACGCTAAATGCTATTTTCACTTTTTTTTTTTTGTAAAAGAAAAAAATCCTCTTTGGGTTTCTTTTGGGTAGTGAAAATAGGTATTAAGTAGGTCTTTCATAAAAGCAAAATGGCCTGACACAAACGTTCAACAAGTGGGGATACCTGTATATCCCCAAATCATTTACCTAGTATTTAGTGTATACCATGTATTATGCCAAGGGGATATAAAAATGAAACTATGAAACACCACAAAAATAAACGACACTGAAAGATACAGTGAAGGTAAAGGCCATATACAAGTGACTCATGCACAGTGCTTGGTACCCAGCCACATGTGATACATACATATTAGACATTATTATTACAACTTCCCCCCAACACATAGAGAAGTGCTCTGAAAGTAGTAGGTGTTTCATACTTATTTGTTGTGTGACTGAGGGAGTATACACTGGGACCCAACACGTGTGGCAAGATGCTGACAAGTGTATTTGTAGCCTTCAGCAAAGACTTAGGGTGAATAAAGATTTTTACAGATGCACAATCTACCAGCTGAGTTTGCTCTGGGAATATCTGACAGGGAGATACATTTTTACAAGTGAAGTGAACCACTGGGCTCCCCGCTGTGAGGAGGAGTCAGACTCAAACATGCTTCTCAGTTCTCAGTGTAAATGGCATTTGATTTCCTGGGAAATCTACCGGCTGCTCTTTACCAGGTTCAGATTCCACTGCAAGGTTCTGGAAAGCAAGATTTACTGTGTATTTTATCAAAGAACACCCTTGTAATAATAATAGCTCTAGTTATATAAAGAGGGGTCAGGGAAGCCCAGTAAACAAGTCTAAAACATCAAAATGCAAAGTGAAAGCAATAAATTGTTAAATTTGGAAGAAAAATTTGTTTTACGTAAACATCCATTTGAGAAGTGTTTGCTCCAGGGTGTATCATGCAGGCTGAGGGTTGAAGGAGGACAAAACATGAGATCCTCACTCTCCCTGACAGAAGGATCCCTGTGGTAGCATCACTCTGTGCTGGACATCGTGGGCCCTGCCTCGCAAGAGGGATGTCAATTGCCAAGATGATGAGTTGCCGTAAAAGGTCTGCACACCCTGTGAATGTAGATAACAAGTCTTGGCCTAATTCAAATTACTCAATGAATGTTCAAGTCAAATGATACACTCTTCGTGAAAATGTCAGGACTCCTGAATTTATATTATTGGGTTTGAGCTATTTTTTCAGTTTTAGACTCATCTTTCTTTTTTAAAAAAATTTATTTATTTTTTTAGGAGGGGAGGAGCGGGGGAGAGAGAGAGAGAGAGAGAGAGAGAGAGAGAGAGAGAGAATCTTAAGCAGGTTTCCTGCCCAGTGTGGAGCCAGACGAGGGGCTTGATCTCACGACCCTGAGGTCATGACCTGAGCCCAAACTTAAGAGTCTGACACTTAACTGACCGAACCACCCAGGCCTCCCTAGACTCATCTTTCCAGTCTTGGCTCAGCCTGACACATTGAACATGTCCCCAGACAATCCCTTCCATTCCCAACTTTGCTTTCCTTCCATTTTTACATTCTCTATTAAAAGCTTTTGCAGTCTTCCTTGTCAGAAGGCTATATTCTTTCTTCCATCACTAAGCACGTCCATTAGTGGTTCCTACACTGTTCCTTGGTCTATCCATAGTAGCTGGCACTTAGTAGGTTCTCACTTGCTGTTGAATAAGTAAATAGTTGCATTCAATTTGTTACCAACCATTTCCAATTCTGTCTCACAAGATCTCTTCACTCCATTGCTTCTTTTGCATTCCTACTGCTGCTGTATTTTTTCAAGACATCACTGCATCCCACTTTGATGATTGCAGTGATCTTCTAGCTAGTCTTCCTGTCACTGCTAGTGCCTCCTTAGTTCTGCCTGTCCTGCCCTCTCTTCTTAGTTGCCCATTCTACAAAACTATGGGCCCTTGCCCCTTCTTTGCTCAAAGACTTCAATGGCCACCATTGCCTAGAGGATGATGTTAGAGCTCTCACCATGCATATAGAGCCCAAGCTGTGTATACGTGAGGTGAGACTGGCTTAGGCTAAAAGTCCTGGCTCTCCAGTTCTATCCCTTCATCCCAGAAAGCCCTCTATCTCAGCCCCATTTGGCTTCTTGCACCCCATCTACAGCTCCATTTCAGGCTAGTTCATACCTCATGACTGGCAAAAACTCTAATCTATATTTAATTTTTTCCCCCCTCTTTATCTTCATTTGACAAATTCCCAGTCACCCTTCAAGACCAGGGATGTGCACGTGGAACCAAATTAAATGTTAAATGTTATCCTCTTCCTAATCAGCTAGTAGACCAGTTATTCTTTTCTTTGCATTTTGTTTGCATGTCTGTGAAACCACTTACTATTTATTTCAATTAATTTTTTCATAGTACATTAACTCTAATGTTCATGGTTCTATTATTTACCAATCTGTTTGGCCTTAGACAAACTACTTAACTTCTCTGTGCCTGAGGCTCCTTGTCTGTATAATGAGGGTAATAGTAGTAAGTACCTCATAGGATACTGTGTGGTTTAAATGCATTGCAGAAATGTATCATTCTTAGAGCAGTGCTTAATGATCATTCAATACATGTTTGCTGTCACTTTTATTTAATCATCACAACTCTATAAGTAGGCATTGTTATTATTTTATAGATGCAGAAGCTGAAGGAGTTGATCAAAGGTATAATGACTGGTAAGTAGAAGAACCAAGGACCCTGGAAACCTGAGCTTCCCCCAGCACACAGAGTTTTGATTGCACAGGTAGCACATGGTGGTTAGAGTAGAGATCTCTGTTTCAGTGACTGCCTTACTGGACTGGACGCTTAGGGAGCTCTCGTTTGTGTGGTGTCACTATCTGGGGTGACATCTGTCATGCTGAGATACACAATGAGTGAATGTCTGAATAAGATCATGACTATGCATTTTAGCATTGGGACTGGCATCAGAGGTTGATGCTGGGAACACATTGCCGTCAGGAATATAGTTGAGCGGTTTGGTTCCACGTGCACATCCCAAGTGAGAGCTGGACAACATGAGACCAAGGCAAGAGGGTGGAGCAATGAATGAGTCATGAACCCCTTTTCTCTTTCCCCTGTTTTCCTGGTGGCTACTTCCAGAAGCAGCAATGGGGAATTGTATATTGTACAAAAACTTACCTTACGATTTTCAGTCCATAACTAAAGTGCAAGAAATGTCACATTCTTTATTTCTCGAAATCATTTTTATTCCGCTCTTGGCCCTTTACCACCTGGTTGTGGGAAACTTGACCTCAGTCATGCTAGGGATTTCCTTTCCTTCTCTGTGGGATTAATGATAATCTCAGGCTTATCAAGTATTGGGAACTGGGGGACCTCTGGGTCCTTGGTCTAGGCTGCTCATCATCTTTGCCCCTGCTCCTTACCTTTCTGGCTCCTGTTGAGAGTGAGGCCCATGCAGAGATACCTCTGTGCACATTTGCCTAAATGTTTTTACCCATCTGTCCCAGCCTTTGCAAGCATTCCAACACATCTTCCATGAAGAGTATGGCCACATGGGCAAGAGAGGCCTAGCTTTCTGCTGTCATGGAAATAGTCATCCCCAGCCCTATGCTCTGATGTTTCAAACTTCCCACTCATTTGGAAGCTTCCTCTGCCTTCTTTCAAAGCACCTCCTTTCTCCATCCCCTCCGAGCTGCTTCAGAATGACTCAGCACAATCCTCCTCCTGTGGGTTCCAGAAACTACAGGCCTCTCCTTTTTCAGAACGTGGCAGCAGAAAGTGATGCCAACACTAGTCAGTATGTCGTTTATAACAGACCTATTGATACAGGTGCATGTGTTGCTGTGGGTTGGGCAGGGAGCAGCCAGCTGGAGGGGCTGAGGCGGGACAGCGATGGAAGTGGGGGAGGGAAACCTATCCTACTGAGTCATCTCTTTGTATTTTCCTGTCTCGCTGGGTCTTTGGCGACTTCTCAGTTTCTCATTCTCACATGATTATCTTCCTCATTTTGTAGACCTCAGGTATGAGTGTTTTTAGACTCTTGTGCCAAACCAGGCCTGACTCCTATTTCCTTGCCTCCAAAGGGCTTATTGGAAAGAATAAATCATTTTTGGTCTGCATGTTACCTTTGAGTTTTCTTTTGAAACCTCCTGTGTAATTTTGCAGACTTCACCTGAGCAAAGGGACCCTCTGGCATTTCTTATTTGGCGGCTTCCTTGCTGTTATTTCTGTATTGGAATGTAGCAAATAATTTAATTTTATCTTTCTATGCATGGCTTTCAAGTTTTCTGCCAAAGGCAGGTGTTGCTTTAGGTGAATTTTGTAGGACTTAGCAGACGTGTTCATTTTTCATTTTATTCATCTCAGATACTAGGTGGTATAAACACTCTTTTTAATATTTGGTACTTAAATAATGAGGCTATGGCTGTACCTATTAGCCTATTTTTTCTAATTTTATCCCTTATAAAGATGATGGATGATATTAATGGGAGCCTTTGCTCTTGATGGGTGGAAACAACTTGAGCATTCACCAAAGTTTTCATGTTGAGAGCAAGGTTTCTTTTTCATACTATTTATGGATGTTAGGCATCTCATACAAACAAAATTTCCTTAGAAAAAGCCTCAAAGAAAAATGTCTTTTAAAAATAAAAGTCTTGGAGAATATGGAGGAAGAAGTGACCTGACTCAGTCCAGCCCACTTCTCAGACATTCAGATCTATTTCCAAATGCTTGTGGGCTCCAGGCTGAGCCCACAGTTAAACATAAAATCTTTAATAAGGACCAAAGCTTCAAGGTTGCCGAGGTTAGTTGCTTTGGTGTTTGGAGGATGCTGACTACATCAATAATGACATCTCACCTAATGAAGCTGTCAATGAGAAGGCAGACCTCTGAGTACAGGCTGAATAATCAGCGAGAGAGTGCGACACAGACTCCTCTTTCATTGTGTCCTTTATGGTTGGCCACCTGGTATGAACCACTGAGGGAGGTGCTCTGCATGCTACCCTAGGAGCCGCCTAGTTGGAATCACCCCTGATGAGCAGTCTCAGTTTTTCAACATAAGCTAAGTGCCAGACACTAAGCTAGACACTTGATAGGAACTAATTGAAATGAGTTAGTTTTGAGTGTGTATAATAATGCCTGCCATGTAATCAGTGGTCTGGGAATGGAGCTATTATTATCATTCTTGTTCGTCCTAAATTCTCATACAGTACTGAAAGGTCAACTTTACGATTCCCTCTTCAGCTGATAAGAAACCTGAGCTTTAGAGTTAAAAACTTGCCGCACTCAAAAAACAAAAGATGGAGTGATGGTGATGGGACTCCATGCCAACTCAAAAGGAGGGTGATTGGAGCAATGAAAAAAATAATGTAGTGTCAGATTTAGCCCAAGGTACAAAATAAATATTCGTGAGTCTAAAGTGATATATAAATGATTGAATAAGTAAATAAATGGGAGAGAAGAGACAAATCTCCCGTACAGCATAGACACTCCCCCTACAGAAGTGCAGCTAAAACTTCCATCTCCCACACCACCTGTGGACTGTTCTTCATGACTGCTTTTGAAAGAGTAGGAGTATGAACAGTGCGGGGAAGTAACAGTAGGGCAGAGAAAACTGAGGAGCACAGAACACAGTGTCAGCCAAGAGATCAAGGTTTGAACATCATCACTGATAAGTCATGTTGGTGTCATACACCCTTGATGTGATCATGAGAATGGCACTTCACTTCTGTGGTCATCCGCCTCGAAACCTATGATTCTAGTATAATCATAGAAAAATATCAAACATGCTCAAATGAAGAGGCATTCTGTAAGATACCTGACAGTATTCCTCCAAACTGTCAAGGTCATCAGATGAAAGGAAAGTCTGAGAAACTGTCACAGACGGTGAAGGCTGATGCGACAAGACCGAGGTATCCTGGATGGAATCCAGGAATGAGAAAAGGACATCAGGAAAAAAATCCAGTAAAACCTGGGTAAAATGTGGAGTTACTTAATGGTAATATACCAATGTGGACTCCTGACCTGTAGCAAATGTACCAGGGTAATGTGAGGGATTATCTATGAGAAAAATTGTGTATGGAGTATATGGTAACTCTGTGTATGATCTTTGCAACTTTCCCATAAATCCAAAATTTTTCTGAAATAAAACAAAAATTAGAAAATAAAACTTATGCAAAATAGGACATATCTTGTTATATGTAGGAGCATGTATACACCTCATATAAATAAAACAAAGTAGGGAAAGATTGCTGAGTTAGAGTCAAAACTGATTAATATCTCACAGGGCAATTAACAAAACCATTGGGTTTTTCTGTTTCACTGGCCAGAAATTATTTGCATCTCTATCTGCAAAACTCTGCAAGGTAACTTCTGGCCCTGTGGAATTGTAAAGTAACCCAGTCAATAGAAAGTTGAGTTTAGGACTGCATAGAGCAAAGGCAAGTGATCTCTTGTTTATTTCCAAGTTTGGGATATTTTTGCTGGGAGTCTCTCATCTATCAGTGGTGATCATGAATAATCTGCAAGGGGTATTTTTGATCACACAGAGAGGCTCCTCTCTTACATCTGGCCTGATTATTTACAAAGATTCAGCAAGAATGTTAATTAACCGTATAGGCATCCTCAAGTTTGTTTTGCAAATCCTGAGCTATATAGTACTGAGCATCCCCAAAAACCTGAGAATTAGCTCTGATCAGGTTGGACTAGGAAAGTCCTCTATTATTTAGTCTTCTCTCCAAAGCTAGAAAACTAAGTTTGAGACACTCCACCAGATTTCACCAGCAGTTACTATGAATTTGGATGCATTCTTCTCTTTGAGGTCTCCCAAATTTGCGAAGGTGTCTGGCTTGCCTGAGAGTGACCTTCTTCACCACCTCAGGGACTAGGTCCCTCTATGCAAGTTCTGAGCCAGTTTTCTTGGGGATTTGGCAGACATTGGCTCCAAATAGGAAGTCAGTCATTGTTCCTTAATCTGGGCTTGTTATATCTGATTAAAAAGACATCATTCACAAATATGACACTCTAGGTAAGGCCTGATTGTATAATCTATTTGTCCAGTTACCTCCCAGAAAAAGGAGGATGGATTCATACCAAACTTATTCAAATAAGTGTATTGCCATGAAAAGCAGAGAGACTTGGTCAAAGTCTGGGGCCCATGAAAACCAGATAGCATTTAAAAGTGTTTCACTCAGCCATCAGAAAGGATGAATACCCAACTTTTACATCCACATGGATGGGACCGGAGGAGATTATGCTAAGTGAAATAAGTCAAGCAGAGAAAGTCAATTATCATATGGTTTCACTTATTTGTGGAACATAAGGAAGAGCATGGAGGACATTAGGAGAAGGAAGGGAAAAATGGGGGCGGGAATTGGAGGGAGAGATGAACCATGAGAGGACTATGGACTCTGAGAAACAAACAGGGTTTTAGAGGGGAGGGGGGAGGAGGGATTGGTTAGCCCGGTGATGGGTATTAAGGAGGGCATGTTCTGCATGGAGCACTGGGTGTTATACGAAAACAATGGATTGTAGGTCACTAAATCAAAAACCAATGATGTATTGTATGGTGACTAACATAACATAATAAAATTAAAAAAAAAAAGTTGTGTAGCCTTCCAAAAAAAAAAAAAAAAGTGTTTCATTTTAGTTTACGAAAGGAGAGTGCTCAATTAAAGGTCAGAGGTGGTTTAAGAAAAAGGAGAAAGAGTCCCCTCATATATCCATAGAAATCAAACCAGGGCAAAATGAGGCAGACCCCTCACTGCTATATTGTCATTGGATTTTCCCTAAGCTCTTTATTGTCAAGTGGTAGCTCCCTGCCACATAGCTCCAGGGGCACCATTCGCATAGAGGCCACTTGGGGCTGGGCCATGTGGCAGCAGGTGCTAACCAGATTCAGAGAGCTTAACATGAGTTCTTTGGCTCCTTCATGGAAAAGTCAGGAGGGAGGTGGGAGAGGGAGACACAAAACAAATTTCTCAAAACTAATAAGGACACAGCA
Organism: Neomonachus schauinslandi; assembly: GCF_002201575.2. Lineage (NCBI taxonomy): Eukaryota > Metazoa > Chordata > Mammalia > Carnivora > Phocidae > Neomonachus > Neomonachus schauinslandi. The sequence goes on from NC_058411.1 coordinate 15,388,556, forward strand.
AGACATAGGAGACAAGGCATAGTGTACTTCGTATTTGTGCCCTCTATGATAAAGAAATATACAATAAAAGGTGTTTTGCTTCTTTCTCTTGTTCTGCTGCTGTGGAGGCTGCTATGGAATCTTACAGAAAATGAAATCCAGAAAAACCCACTCAGCTCACTTGAGTCAACTCATTGCCAAAGTTGAATCCTTATAAAGACAAATGAGCACCTACCCGATGGCGGCAGGGTATCTGTAACTGTTTGCTTTATTTCCAGTGAATTTCTGGGAATTAGAACTCACACAAAATGGGGCGCCTGGGTGGCTCAGTTGGTTAAGCGACTGCCTTCGGCTCAGGTCATGATCCTGGAGTCCCTGGATCGAGTCCCGCATCGGGCTCCCTGCTCGGCGGGGAGCCTGCTTCTCTCTCTGACCCTCCTCCCTCTCATGCTGTCTCTCATTCTCGCTCTCAAATAAATAAAAAAAAAATCTTTAAAAAAAAAAAAAAAAGAACTCACACAAAATGTATTTCCTGTGCTATTTAATTATTAGCTTAACTCTAAAACACATTTAAATATTATCAAAAGTTAAAAGTGCATTTGGAGAGAAGAAGTAAGGATGTGTAAATAGAAAATTAATTGACAAGTGGAATTTACTAGAAGACCATATTGCTGGCCCATCCCCTGGTGGCAGTGTGGCCACCCCCAACGTCACAGCCACGAATGGCATTTTGTAAATATTGTGGCTCTCTATACACGTATTCACTCAAATTTACTGGGTTTTGCAATTTCCTTTGTACCAATCTTTCCTGATCTATTTAATATGTCTGCATTTACTGTATGGGAATTGGCTCAACCTACTTTATAACGTAGGTTTCTTTTTAGTTTGTGGTACTCACTGAAGAAATACAGGGCTGACATTAGTTTTTACAGAAACGCTATAGAGCCTGGGGCTTCATTTACCAATACAGTTATGGTTTTTGTGGCCTGCTTCCTATTAATGTTCACCAATACCAATCTATTTCTTTTTATTTTAGGGTAGGTAAGAAAGCCTTTTGGATTCTAGTACATGATATTTAGCATTTAGATAAACAAAACTCTGTTTGCCCATAGAAAACCACATTACTATCACTTTCAGTACCACTGAAAAAGAAGTGTAGTGCTTCTATGTTGTTTCCCACCCTCCATATCTCCTTATAGAATTGGAATAAATATTACATACTTGTGTCTTACACAGTGTTGATATATAAAATATTTAAGGGTTAGGTTTTTACTTATTGGACACTAAAAAAAAAATCAAAAGAAACCCCAAAAAACCTAAACCTTTTTTTTTTTTTTTTTTTTTTTGACATATCTTTGGAATGTTGAACAGCAAGACCAGACTTCTCTAAATACAGTCCACTCCTGGCAAAAAAAAAAAAAAAAAAAAATTTTCCCTCCAAAGGAGGAACTACACAATCACCCTCTGCTGGAAATCTCCCCACACATGGTTTTCAATTCCTACATCTGAGAAGGACAGATGAGAAAGGCTTCCACCCCACTGCCAAGCCAGGGAGGCATTCAATCTCTCTGCTGGTTCTACCCTAATTAAATGTGGACTTTATGTAAACCACAACCCAGACTTTTTATGAATTCAGAATATGCTGGCTTCATTATTCTTGTCAGGTGGCAAAACTAGACCATGACGGATGAGTTTCTGAGCATTTGCTGATCATTCATCTACAAAACATAATAGTTTGATTCTTTCACTTAGGGCTATTTACAGAAACAGAAGTTGATTAATTGAAGCACCAGCACTGGGTAAATTCTCATTCTCTCTCTCTGTCCTGAATCCACTCTTAATGTATCTCAAGGAAATCATCATTAATAATACATTACTAAAGAAGGAATACTGTGACTCATTCCCTCTAGAGAAATTATATGATTTCATTAATCTCAAATAAGTGCATAAGTATTTCTTTAACTCTGTTTTATCTTTGTGAAACACATACGTGCATAGTGTTGGAGATTGTACTGAGTTCCAAATACACAGATGTGTCCATACTTAGAAGTATCACAAACCATGGACACAATGATAATAGTAATATTAATAGTATTAATAATATCCACCATTTATTTAACATTATGGACAAGTACTTGAGATTTGTTATTTTCAAATCCTCACAACAACTCTGATAAATGAGCATTCTTATCTCCATTTCACAGAGAAGGAAATGAAGACATAGAGAGATCAAGTGATTTATCCATGGGCAAAGCACTCCTAAATGACAGGGTTAAGATTTAAACTCAAATATAAAATATAATTGGCTCCAAAGCCTGAGCTCTTCATCACTGTCTCTGTTATACTGTGGATGAGTCAAATCAGACCACAGAGGGGTGAGTTGATGAATTGATGGTGGATAGGCAGGCATCATATATTAACTGTTTAGATCCCCTACTATTTTATTTTTTTTTTTAAAGATTTTATTTATTTATTTGACAGAGAGATAGACAGAAGAGCACAAGCAGAGGGAGTGGCAGAGGGAGAGGGACAAGCAGGCTCTGCACTGAGCAGGGAACCCGATGCGGGACTCAATCCCAGGACCCTGAGATCATGACCTGAGCTGAAGGCAGATGCTTAACCATCTGAGCCACCCAGGCACTCTAGATTCCCTACTATTTTCAAAGACATCTCTGGACAATATCGCTCCCCACTGCCACATTTACTGGGAACAACATATGGCTCCATTCTTGAGCCACATCTACCTCTCCCCAGTGAGCTCCAAGCTCCAGATTCTGAAAGGGCCAACTTGGAACCCGTAAGGATGCTCCCTGCTCTGTAAATGATGGAGGGGAAATTAGTCCTTCTTGCTTATTCTTCTACTTATGAGCATTGGCTCTTATTCACCAGTGGAAAGTTCTAACTCAACAGAAGTTCTTTAGCAAGAACTACTGGAGTCCCTCATGGTTCACAAAACATCATGTATATACGGACCCAGGCCTTCAGTAAAATCCTCCGAAGAATCCTCCTAGTGGCAAATCAGTCCCTCCAACTTTTAAAAGGTGACTCATGGGAACATGGAACCCCAAGAGACGGATACAGGTCTTCCTTTCTTTCCTTGATCCATTAGCACAATACACGACAAGGGGTAGAGGTCCTCCAGAGCAAGTCAAGATGTTTAGGAATTTGTTGCTCAAGGATCTTTGTGGCTTTCTACAGGGCCGCTAGGTCTGTACTACGAAACTTGTTCTGACGGCTGTTGCAGGGAGAGCACGTGATGTGGAAGAAAGCACACCAGAGTGAGTCAGGAAATCGCACTCTGTCTCTTACTAGCCTTGTGGCCTTGGGTTCATTGCTTTACTCTCTGAACCTCAGTTTTTTATCTACCAGATGAGATTCCTACCTCACAACCTACCTGGGACCCATCGATGTCCTGTTTAATGTGTGTGATGATGGTGGTGTTCTGCTAGAAGGGCAGCCTACAGGCAAGAGGTCTTTCACTGATGAAAATGTAAGGTTCCCTGGCAGAGTTGGTGGAACTTTTGACATTTCAGACTCTGGACTTGCTCATATTTATGTATAAATTCTAATAAATCCACCTCGTAGCATTTGCTCTGTGCTGCCTGTCTTCTAGTTGGGAGATGGGGCCAAATTTTTATCCTCCATAGCTCCCTGGTATATTTAGCAACAAGATAAGTGTGGCTTTATCAAGCTTTCAGGAATAAAACAATGCCACCATTTAATTTCGTGTTTAATTATAATATCCTGCCTCCCTGGCAAGTTGCTGTGTTCTACCTAAGTAAACTGAGTGGAAAATGTCTGTTACTGTTTTGCCTTGAAATTCAAAGTTTATTTCCTTATGAGTTGTCCCACTTAGTTTCAATCTCACCACCTGGACTTGAAGGGGGATAGAGTAGGAGGACTATCTGAGTGATGTAATAAATACAGGTCTTCATCTACAGCAAGGTCAATTCCCGGGCCTCCCGCTTCCTTGGCTCACCTCTGCGCCACTCCAGCTGAGCCAACTCCTTGGTCTCCTTACCTGTAGTTCTTTCCTGCTGCTGCCAGAACAGACTTAGTGGCTTTGAATGACACAAATATATTCTTTACATATCTGAAAGTTAGACATCCAAACTGAGACTTAGGAGGCTTAGCAGAGCTCCACTCCTGGAACTTCAGGGGAGGGTATGTTTCCTTGCCTTTTTCAGCTTCTAAAAGCTGGCTGCCCTCCTTCACTTGTGGCCTCTTGCTCTATCTTTAAAGAGAATCACCCCAACCTCTGCTCCCTCAGCACATCTTCACTCGCTCTGATCTCCCTGCCTTCCTTTTATGAAGACCCTTATCATTACATTGGGCCCTCCCAGATAATCCAGAATAATCTCCCCATCTCAAGATTCATAATTTATTGCATCTGCAATGTCCCTTTTGCTGTTAAGATAACATATTTATAGGTTCCAGGGATTTGGCTGTGTGCGTCTTTGGGGGAGGGAGCATTACTCTGTCTACCATGCCCCTGCCCAAGGCCATGAGGTGCATTTAGGACTGACTGCTCTATCTCTCATTTGCTACTCTCATTTGGGATTGCCTGACCTCTGCCCTGCATCAGACCCTTCTCTCTCTGCAGATCAGAACCCCCACCTGCCCATTTTCTTCTAGTTTATCTGGGTTATCCAGTGTATCTTGGCAGAGGAAACAGTAGTTATCATATCAGTTGTCATGACAATCCAGCAAGGAAGGAAGTAATATAATCTTTATTGTACATATGAAGAGAGTTATATGCAGACACATTTACTTGGGACCTCACAGCTTGTCAGTGGCAGGGCTGAGATTTGAAGCCAAGAGTCTGTGCTTTAACTGCAAGCATCCTGTCTCTCCATCAAGTAGAGTTACTTCCCATTTCCTCTGTCCCAGAGTAAGAGCTACCCCAACTCCGTTCAGCATTATCCCCCTGCTCTGGATTTTATCTCTTTCTACCTCCTCTGGGAACTGGGGCCATCATTTTTTCTTCTATTTTGTTGATTTCTCCATCATATTTATCTTAACCTCTTCAACTTGGAAATGTGCTCATCCCAAAAATATTTTCTCCAAAATTACCTCAACTTCTCTAGATATGTCCTTGACTTTACCATATCCTGTGGAAGAATAGTCTGTAATAGCCATTCTCGACTTTATTCCTTAGTTCCCTGCAATCTAGTTTATGCAAAAAAGTGCCCACCTTTCCCAGCCTCTTGGCCAAATGTCACCAAGTGGGGTCACACGTTACATCTTGGAGCCTTTTCTCTTTGTCTTCCAAAGATCTTTGGTCCTTCTACGGGTTCATCCGGTCTGCGGTTGGCTTCTTTCCCTCTCACAAATCTTTTCTTTCCCATTTTATAATTTCATCATCCCCTAAGAATGCAACCATCACCTCAATCCTGGTGACTCCCCACGCTTGATTTCCAGCGCCAAACTTGAGTTCTTCATACCACCTCCCTGTTGAAGTCCTGCCAACTGTTCAAACATAGTGTGTGCAAACATGAGCTCCTTCATTCAGCAGGATTATTGGAATGGTTACTGCATGCCAAGTGCTATGTTGTGAATGAGATGCAGACTTCAAGGAATCTAGTGGGAAAGAGATGGGGCTACATCATTGTAATGCAGTTTGGTATGATAAATAGTAGAGGGATGTATTTAGGAGTACATGGGGAGCATAGAGGGAGGTCCCCACACCACCTGACCAGAACTTCAGAGGGGAGGTGTTAGTCAAATGGGTAATGGGGAGTACAGGTGGGTGGTGGGGGGCAGGAAAGAATGGTTCATGAAAAGGAGAATGTGTAGCACATAACACAGAGTTGAGTATAGGAAATATCTATTCACATTCACTTACACTTGTATGTCTTCACCTATTGACTTTTACCCCCAAAAATCCTCTGGGAATATTTGCTGAAAGCATTTTACCCTGTTGGAGAGATTCCAGGCTTTTGAAGATAAAGTGCTATTTTTTAAAGAAACTGTGTCCCTTCACCCCCTCCATGAAATCCAACCTGCCTACTCATGAGGGTGCTCAGATTGGCCCCGGTGTGACCTACCTCTCCCCAAGCTTGCAAAGGCCTCAAAAGTTCTTCAATTTAACAAACATTTATTCGGCAGTCTATGCTGTGCCAGGCACTCTTTACCATTGGGAATACAAAAACAAATAGCCCACTTCTGGCGTGCAATCCGGTGGGGATTATCAGTGGCCTGAGTGGAATAACAAGAGAAAAGAGTGAAAATCTGACCTGAGCTGGTGGGCAGTGGGGGAGATCTCACTTGGGCTAGGCTCCCGAGAGTGAGTTCAAGGAGGGAAAACATGTCAGGAGACAGTTTCCCCTTCCTTCCCAACTTTCCAGGAGGTCACTTCTCAATGGTGCTTAGGGACCTGAGTATATGTGTGGGTGTGGGGCAAGGGCGGGTTATACAATTGAGGCTGAGCACACCCCACTCGGGGCCACTGCTCTCTCCTCCTGCCCCATTGGACTATGAAGTACTTCAAGCTAAGACAGGTCTTATTCTCTGTGTGCCCCCTGCCTCTGCCCTCCTCCTAGTACCCGCTACGTAAGTGCTTAGTAAGTATCTCTGGGATAAATGAATGAATAATAAAGTGGAGGTTGTAACTACTTTACTTGCCTCTGGGGCATTGTAAGACATCATTAGTTGATGTGTGCAAAGAGTCATATGAGCCTTAATTATTAACATTATTTTATCTGCCAACCGCCTATGGCTTACTTTCTGTGTATGGTAACGGCAGTTGGGCCCGGAACAAAATTCCCTGCTGTCCACTCCCAGCTTCCAGTCCTAGATTTAATAATTCGACCTGAGGAGGTGCTGGAAGGGCAGCATGAGGGACCCTTTCCCCAGAGCACTGGCAGAGGAGGGGGCATGCTTTGGCCATGGCAGCCATTTTCCTGCAGCTTCAGGGCTGGGTTAGGAGGAATGGCTTGGGATTGATCCTTAAGGAGGAGCAGAGGGCACATCACTGCTTTCCCTGTCTGATTTGCCTTTTTCTGAGTTGGTCCGAGAGCAAATCGATGTCTGTTTTTCTCCATTATTAAGGGTTTTATTCGGAGGAAAGTAACTTCAGGCCTCATGTGACTTTTTCTTCTGCCTTAAACATTTGCCCAGCCTGAGTTGTTTTCTACTCCGTCATCCCCTCAAATGAGAAATGCCAGAAAACTAACTCTGAAGATTACAAGGCAGTTAAGAAAGTCACAGAGTACAGGGTAGTGACTTGAAATTTCCATGTCATTGATGAGAAACATATTTTGTTCATTCATTAAGAAATCTCTCTGTTATAATGCAGAGTTATATTTGTTCTCCAAATTCCTTTTTTTTTTTTAAGATTTTATTTATTTATTTGAGAGGGAGAGACAGCAAGAGAGGGAACACAAGAAGGGAGAGTGGGAGAGAGAGAAGCAGGTATCCTGCTGAGCAGGGAGCCTGATGCGGGGCTCTATCCCAGGACTCTGGGATCATGACCTGAGCCGAAGGCAGATGCTTAACGACTGAGCCACCCAGGCACCCCTGTCCTCCAAATTCCTGATGGTGAGATGATCCTAAGGAGAAGTGTGTGTGTGTGTGTGTGTGTCTATGTGTTGAGATCTTATCACCAAGTGGGTTGGAAACTAGCTTCTTGAGTTCTTATTAAGCTTCCTTAATGTTTCCTTTGGAGGGAAAAATTGTTGGCACTATATATTATCTTCTAATATACTCTCTCTCTCTCTTGCATACAGAGGTCTGTTTAGAGACCCATTGGGATAATAATAACTATCTATGGAAAAGTTAGTAGTCCAAGATCACGATATAAATTAGCAGACCATTGTCATGGCTGAGTAACACACAAAGGCTGGCTGGGCTTCCTCATGGAACTATGCCACACTTCCCCTTTCTTATCTCCTTTTCTGTAGCTAATCTGGGTCCTTCCCCCGCCCCCCAATGCCTTCCTTCTTGGGTTCTCATCCAGACTTCCCCCCGCTCTGACGTATTGGTAACGGACTTCTGGACTCCCAGTGGACCCCCTCACGGCTGCCAGTCTCTGTGACCCACATTTGGAGTACACCATTCTATTCGCGCCATCACCGGGGCCTCAACGTAAATAGCTGCAGGGCCCAGCAAGCTACAGAACAGATAGGAGAGGTGTTCTGGTGAACTGGAATGGTCACACCCTGCCTGAAGAGAGCAGCTGCTTCTTGTAGGCTCGGCTGATTCAAGTGAAACAGTGCAAAACAAACAATGAGAGTCAAGCTCAGGGTTGCCAACGCACTAGCAATTTCACCACGCGGTTGTCCATGGGAACTCTTTCCAATCTAAAAATGTTGGCATCGAAATTAAGAAACAGTCATGTCGACCAAACAGAATGCATCTTACAGGATCCTACCTGGAGGCCTCCAGTTTGCAGCTTCTGATACTTAACGTATGCGAGTGCAAAGTCTAGTGGCCCAGACAGAAAAGGGATACAGGAAGTATCTCATACTGAAGCCACGAGGAAGGGAACAACATGAACACAGTCCCCAAGAAGGCTCTTTGCTCAGATAGGAAGATTCACCAAGCTACCTCTGATATCACCCAGTCCTACAAGCCCACGTGATGTGCCCTCCTAGTACCAGGTGGTCATTTCCGGCTGAATTCTGACCCTTAGAACCAGAGATTTGAGGAGTGAAGTTATCAGTAGATTGTGCAGTGGCAGAAGCAAGCAATGCATGGAACCTTGGACTATTGTCTGAAAGCAACAATATCTTCAGAAAGGTCTGGGGAGTTCTTAAAAAAAAAAAAAAAAAAAAAAAGGCAAAGAGCTCACCTACTCTAATATGCCTTCTGCCCAGAGTGGGGTTTGCAGATGACAAGTTGAGCCTAAAACATTATCACTTCAGGCTCGACACGGCCGTTGATGTCTCATGTGACACTTGTGGTTGGGTCTCCTTATTTTGGAAAATCTGTCCTTGCTCTGCCACTGCCTTGTTATACTCTAGATTTACATCACCATTTTGGAAGAACTCACACTAAAATATTAGGTATTTTTGATTTGAGGCATTTTTTTTTCTTTAAAGATTTTATTTATTTATTTGACAGAGAGATAGACAGAAGAGCACAAGCAGAGGGAGTGGCAGAGGGAGAGGGAGAAGCAGGCTCTGCACTGAGCAGGGAACCCGACGCGGGACTCGATCCCAGGACCCTGAGATCATGACCTGAGCCGAAGGCAGACGCTTAACCATCTGAGCCACCCAGGCGCCCGACTTGAGGCATTTTTTAAGACAACCAAAAAATCTTCTGATTTTTGAACCAAGTTTATGATGTGGAAGGTCACCCCCGAATAAAAAGGTCACAGAAAGCAGAGTTAGGGCCAGAGGATGTGAGCTGTATATCCGCTCTAGTGGTCATGAGTCCCTGAGGCTGATTGCTCCCCAGATATTTTCGACAATTTCATAAAACCCAGTGTATCTCTCAATAATCATTACTCAAAATAGGGGCCCTGGAGGTGTCTTTCTGGTAAAATATGTCATTAAGCATAAATTATGCAAAAATTAAAAAAAAAAAAAAACCTTAGTTTGGATGAAATGATTTGCCTTTCAGACATTCTTTCCTATTTTTGCATGTCCAAAGCAACTTACATCCTTTCACACAATCAATGCAATTGATCTGTTTTGTGAGATATATGAATGATAGTGTTCATTGTAGAATGATTTTATTTCAAGGTAAAGGATAGCCTGTGACCTATGGAACTAACTTTGAAATGTCATTCTGAATCAAGTTAAATGAGTCATCATGCATTTATTCAAAGAATCTTCCTAGCCGGATGTTATTCTCCTCTCTCTCTCTCCCTTATTCTTCTCTGTTAACTTCAGTATCACATTAGGATTTTAAAGAAACTGTGAACTTGGACAAGGAACTTAGCTGTGGTTAACCTAAGTAGAAGGATATTTGGCTGACCCTAATTAAAAAAGCAGACTGTAAGTCCACATGAGTACTTACTCCGTTCTTGCCAGAAAGCAGTCTCTCTCGCCTTGTCTGGCATTAAAGGTCAGGAAGCAGAAATACACCAGATGAAAAGAGGAAAACCCCAGATCTAAGAGCCTTAAAATGGAAGTAAAAGTGAAACACCACTTCTTTGCATAGCTTATTTCCCCCTAATTACCAAAACAGCTTACACAGTCAGCCCCACTTTGGGCACCGTCTTCGATGTCTCTAGGAGGGATTACTCAAGATGCAAAGAAGGCTTGACCTCGGGTAGACCTCTTGTTGTCAGGCATGAGAACCAATCTTGCATCAATGTATCTGTATAGCTCCTTACAGACTGGGACTGCCCGGAGGGAAGGAATAAAAAAGTGTTCAAGTTATCTTTTCAGCACAAAGAGCACAGGCATCCAAAGTTCCGCATAGTTTTACTGGATCACAGGAGAGGGCTAAAGTGAATGCCCCACTATTGGTAGATAGGAGGCTGCGGGCTCTCTTTTTGCCAGCCGGTGAGCCCCCATCTACACCGCTGCGGGACCTTGGAGATCCCTCACCTCAAGCTCCCTCATCTACCATCTGCCAATTGGCCATGTTTCCCAGGAGCTTCTCGGTAAGTGTTCACTCATTCTCTTTAGCTCTGATCTGCTTTGAGGTTCACTGGCCACAGCCCTTGGGGCAGTCACACCTCTGACAGTCCTACTTCCTGGGGTTGTGAGCATCCCTCACTCTTCCAGCAGGTGCTGCACTCATCCCCTGGGTGACCAGCCCGGGCCCACAGGGTGGCTCCACTGCACAATGGCCTGTGGCCTACCACGGGAGGTAATGGTCTTTTCTCCACCATGAAACAAGCCCATGGCATTGGAGTCAAGGAGAGAGGTGGGTTCAAAACTCCAATCTGCCACTTAGCAATTCGGGGTAAGTTACTGTATCTCTTTAAGCCTCAGTTTACTCAGCTATAAAAATGGGTCAGCTGTAGCACTGAAATGGTAGCATGTGTATAAAATTAAAATTCAAAACATATATAAAGCTCTTAGCAGGATGCTTAGCCCAGATGGTAAGCATTCAGTAAATATTAGCCACCAGAAATATTATCAACAGCTAACTGATGTCACCCCAGGCTGTCCTTATTTGTGTCATAAGAAACTATTTCCTCTTCTATCCTATATTATTGAGCACCCAGTTCTACACCAATACTTCTCTTAGTCTTCCAATAAAAATTTTTCTCCTGAGCACCTTGGTTTGTTTCGATAGCTGCTGACTACTTACGGTGGCGTTTGTCCACTTGCACATGGGGCTCTATGTTTACCAGGGATGGGCACAGGGGAGGAACTTCACCAGTTCCCTTTTATCTGTATATTTATTTATTTCTAATACACAAACAGTCATTTGCTTTGTTTTTTTGATGTGAAGGTACAATGAGCACTCCTGTTACTACTTAAAACATGTACAAGAAAAAATATTTTTCTGACTATCTAAGCCAGCCAAACACACTTTCTGGTGATATATTGTGCCCCAATGGCTTTTTCTGATAAAAAGGCTCATGGCTTCTAGTGAAAGGCTATAGCTGTTTGTCGTGCAGTGATTAGCATATAAATGCTCATCTCTGTCATGGATGTGTATAATCATGAAATATGCTACCATCTAAGTAGGAACGCGCAGTAGACTGGGGTGCAGAACATTATAGCATCTTACAGGAATGTAACATTTATGGCTGAATAGTCTTTTTCCATATAAGCAGGTATAATAATTTCCCCCCAAATACTGTCAGGATAAACATTCTTAGACTTGGTCAAGGGCCAGACAGAAGTGCTTTTGCTGGTACGTGAAGACAACCTTAGCAACTCCTCCACTAGTATGAATATACTCTATGTATTTAGGCTTTAAAAATTGTAGCTCCTTAGACATATGACGTGGTTTGGATATTTTTGTCTGAATTAAAGGATCAACTGACCAACAATGTAAGGATTTCCTTTTGAAATTTAGATTTTTTAAAAATTTTATTTTATTTATGTTATGTTACTCACCATACAATACATCATTAGCTTTTGGTGTAGTGATCCATGATTCATAGTTTTCGTATAACACCCAGTGCTCCATGCAGTACATGCCCTCCTTAATACCCATGAAATTTAGATTTCTGGAATGGAAAGAGGCTCTCATTTGCATCGTGCCCTAGGTTGCAGCCTGGGAATTGTGGGTGGTGTCTCATCTATGACACAGCTGAATTATCTTGAAGGCAGGGTCTGTTTTGTTCACCATATCTGCGGTACCTGTGACTTTTATTTAAAAAAAATTTTTTTTTTTAAAGATTTTATTTATTTATTTGACAGAGAGAGACAGCGAGAGCAGGAATACAAGCAGGGGGAGTGGGAGAGGGAGAAGCAGACCTCCCGCTGAGCAGGGAGCCCGATGTGGGACTCGATCCCAGGACCCTGGGATCATGACCTGAGCCGAAGGCAGACGCTTAACGACTGAGCCACCTAGGTGCCCTTATTTTTAAAAAAATTTTTTAAACATTTTATTTATTTGAGAGGGAGAGAGAGAGAAAGAGCGTGCACGTGAGTGAGGGTGGGGGGCAGAGGGAGAAGCAGACTCCCCACTGAGCAGGGAGGCCAAGGAGGGGTTCCATCCCAGGACCCTGGGATCATGACCTGAGCTGAAGGCAGATGCTTAACCGACTGAGCCACCCAGGCGCCCCAGTACCTGTGACTTTTAAATTAGCTATTCACTGAAAGAATTCATGGCTTAGTGAATTTTGTGAAGTAGATGCTGTTTATCTTTGAGGACCCTTCTTTCCCCTCTGTGCTTTCCACCATGAGCCTCTGAACTTGAGCTTCCTTGCCCAGTACACCTGTGCTTCCGTACACAGAGGTCCCACGGTCCCCCTCTCCACCTTAGCTGCTTCTACGCATGGCATGCACACTCAGTGTGCCTGTGCTATGGAGATTTGCAATTCACAAGGAGCAGAGACCCTACCATGAAAGAATGGCAGTCAGCCTGCTATGCAGGTCCATGATGATGAACATTGGAGCTTTCCTAGAGCCCTAAAACCACACACATTTGTGGTCACTCAGTTGCTGTATGTCCAGCATTGCCCTGTTGTGTTCATAAGACAGCTGAATTAAACTGTCTAAATGCAACACCATTTTTCAAATAACTATTTTCAATTATGGATAGAATTGAGTGTTTTAATATTATGTAGCATGGGGTAATCTGGGTATTTTCATGTACAACCTCTTTTACATACTTGACACTAGGTTGCTTCTTAATGAAGGGTCTCGTTTTTTTTTTACATCTTCTTTTTTTTTTATTCTTATGTTAATCCCCATACATTACATCATTAGTTTTAGATGAAGTGTTCCATGATTCATTGTTTGTGCATAACACCCAGTGCTCCATGCAGAATGTGCCCTCCTCAGTACCCACCACCAGGCTAACCCATCCTCCCACCCCCCTCCCCTCTAGAACCCTGTTTGTTTTTCAGAGTCCATCGTCTCTCATGGTTCGTCTACCCCTCCGATTTCCCCCGCTTCATTCTTCCCCTCCCGCTACCTTCTTCTTTTTTTTTTCTTAACATATATTGCATTATTTGTTTCAGAGGTACAGATCTGAGATTCAACAGTCTTGCACAATTCACAGCGCTTACCAGAGCACATACCCTCCCCAGTGTCTATCACCCAGTCACCCCATCCGTCCCACCCCACCCCCCACTCCAGCAACCCTCAGTTTGTTTCCTGCAATTAAGAATTCCTCATATCAGTGAGATCATATGATACATGTCTTTCTCTGTTTGACTTATTTCACTCAACATAATACCCTCCAGTTCCATCCACGTCGTTGCAAATGGCAAGATCTCATTCCTTTTGATGGCTGCATAATATTAAGGGTCTCGTTTTTATTAGCAATATTAATCTATGTCAGTACTGGGACCAGCATTCAAGCATTTATTAGTTCTCTCTAAGATGCTGCTAATAGCTGAGCCAAAATAAGCCATGATATTTTATTTTTGTATTAATTTGTTTCATAAAAATTTCTTAGAATTAGATTCTGCCCTAAGTAATACAGATTCCTAAATAGTGGCTTAAATAGAAGTTTGTTTCTCTCTTACATAAAAGAAGGCTAGATATAGTATTACAGAGTGCTTTGTCATCTCCATGAAATCACCTATGAGCCAGAATTCTGGCAATTTACTATTCCACCTAGCATGAAGCTCCCATACTCATGGTTTAAGACGGCTGCCGGAGATCCAGCCATCGCAATCTCTTTTCGTGCAACAGAATGAAGGGACGAAGAAAGGTGCAAGTTGTCACTTAAAAATGCTTCTGGAATGTCCCAACATCATTTACATTTAAGTCACTGGCCAGGACTCAGTCACACATCAAATTAACTGCTGCCTACATCACACTTCAGATAAGTCTGGGGAACGTAGTTTTCAGCTGTGCAGCAATGTTCTCAGCTAGAAATACAGATTGCACTACAAAAAGAGAAAGGCTATTAGGTGATGCATTCATTTTCTATTGCTGTGTAACAAATTCCCACAAATTTGGTGGCCTAAAACAATGCCCATTTATTATTGTGCAGTTTTTGTGGGTCATAGTCCAGGCACAGCTTAACTGGGTTCTCTGCCCAGGATCTCACCGGCTGAAATCAGGTGTCAGATGGGCTTCATTCTCATATGGAGTCTCCACTAGGGAAGGATCTGCTTTGAGGCTCTCTTCGGTTGTGGGCAAAATTCATTTCCTCGTGGCAATTCATGGTTGCTTGCCTCTTCAAGCTGACAGTAGAGAAGGTGCTGCTTTGTTCTCTAACTTCAGGGAAGGTCTGGATCCTCTTTAGAAGGTTTCACCTAGTTAGTTCAAGCCCACCCAGGATAATCTCACTTTTGATTAACTCAAAGTCAGTTGGTGATAGACCTGATAACATCTGCAGAATCCCTTTATCTTTGCCATATTCTGTTGCTTAGAAGGAAGTCACAGGTCCTGTCCACCCTCAAGGGGAAGGATTGCACACGGGGTGACTCACTGGGGATCACCCTGGGGTATGTCCACCACAGATAAGCAACTAATGACTGTTGCTACACACGTGTATATGATTCTTTTTTTTTTTTTCTACAATCTTCCATTAAATAGTGGCATGTCAGACCCAAAAAAAGAATTGCCTGAGAAATTACCTTATGGATTTATGCAAGATGTTTCAGCAATTCATTGCTGCATAAGCAAAATTTAGCCACTGCCAATAAAACTAATGCTTATCATTTATTCAAGGTATTAGTTTGTCTTATAATTTTCCACCTGTGTTTGCAGTATTTTATAGTGTGAGTTCCTTTTTTGAATTTGTTACTTCAGTGAAATTAAAAACTATTTTTGCCATTTAATCTAAGTGCACATTATATTTTGTAAGTGCCGTTCCCTCATTCCATCCAAAAACTGTAATTAAAAACATGTCTCAATGTCAAAAGAACTTGAGAAACACTAGCCTTGGCAATACAGACAGATTCTTCAGTAGAGGTAAGGGTGGGTAGGAGTCCAACTCTGTCCATCAAAGGAAGTCTCTTAATGGCTCTTTCACTTAAAGAGGGTTATTTAATAAGACTGCTCCATCTGAAGCAATAAGACTGCCATTAAGAATAAGCAGTGTATCCATAGGTCTTCTGGCTCATGTCTCTACCTAACAAGAACATGTAATAATGAAGAATAAAAAGGCACCTGAGCTATGAATATAGATATTAAAAAGTTTGGATAGAAATGCTCATATGCTTACTCAATGGAGAGACTTTCTCAGAGGCTTTCCCATTTGTTTTATAATTCTATTAGTCTTAGTTATCTGGGTTCTTTGTCCTTAGGAGAGAAGTAATGGAAAGAGATGAGCAATTGCAGTTTGAGACCCCAAGAGTGCCACGAGGTGACCTCTCTGAGAAAGACAGAATAAATACAAAACAGAATCAGAAGTTCAAAAAGCACAGAATTGTGAGGCCATTTAGTTCAGGGACATATGGTAATGTGTTACTATAACCATTTTTATAAACTCTACATAGTTTACCAATAATCATCATGATGACCTTGGGTTATCCAAAGTACTGAATACCTTTTTGAAAGTTTCTAAAGATAAACTTTTTTTTCCCTCCAAAATCCTTTCTCACAACGTTATGCCAAAATGATGGCTATAAGGTGTGTGACAGAGGAGCTTAACATAGTAAATCCTCAATGATGTTAGATATTATTCTCTATCACTATAACTATGGTCATGGCTATTCTTGCTTTTTCCTGGCTTGTCCCAGCCAGACCTGATAATCCTCAGCCCTAACCTCATCCATTCTGTACCAGTGTATCCTGATTCCATTCTTAAGCCACAATTAACCCAGGAGTTTAATAGCAGTGTGGGGTTCATATTGCCTCAGCTAAGTACTCATACTCCTATTTTTGTAAATAAAAGTCTTTCGGGAAGATTACTCTGGGGCCAAACCACATTAACTTTGAGCGCCTTATGCATCCTCATTATTGGAGCCGCTTGGTGATTGAACACTTACTTTTCTAGGTATGTTACAGCTCCATGTGCAGGCATACGATTCAAGAAATAAGTGTGCAAGGACAATAGGTTGCTATGGAAGCTGGTATTACAATACCCAAAGTCATCTAGCTCTAGATGCTGGTGCATTAATGAGATGTTTTAGCAGTTAGCATGCCCTGGGAGTGTGCGTGAATGCAAGACTATGTTCTCCTCTTAATACTTAACATAAGAATCTCATTTTCAGGTAGTTACTTTGTACATCACCATGTGAGATAAAACGAAGATGGATATTTTCATTATGCATCTTCTTTTTTTTAAGGAAAGCAGATATTGCAAACATATCACTTTATTGTTCTTGTATTATATCCTGTGGGTTTAAGAATAACAGCTCCATTAGAGTTTTATGTATCTCCTGAACCAGGGAACGGTCACTTATTGGCAACAATCACATTCCCCACACCTACCTAATGGCTGGTGGCCCACACTGTAAATTAAATAGGAAATATAGAGCAAGCAGAAAATGTGGACCCCTGCTTTGGCTAATTTAAAAGGTGTTTCATAACATTAACCCTGCATGGAGAAATCCCTGCCAATTGCCATGGTACTATAGAAATATATGTAGAGTATGGATTTCAGTTTTGGGTGCTGCATTGTGAGACCATCATTAACTATCTGGATGGTGACCAGGGTAATGAAGGTAGTGGAAATCACACTGAATGACTGAATAAATGGTTGAAGGAAATAGGATGATTTTCCTAGGAGAAAGGGACATTTGAGAAGACTTAATAGCTATCTTTAAATATTTGAAGGCCTGCGGGAAGGAGTTGACATATTCTGTTTTAAGGGGTCATAATAAGAGCCATGGTTAGAAATCACTCGTGTTCAGGCTCAACATAAAAAAGGAGCTTTGAAATCATCAGAGCTCTCTGACAAAGGAAGGTCTACTCTTCAAAGAATCAGATGTTCCTTCTTTAGAAATGTTCGAGCAAGCCCTGATGAATGTGATTATAAATGGATTCACTGTATTGCAGGGTGAGTTGGACTAGATAATATCTTCAATGTCTTCGATCTCAGGATTCATCTGGTTCCCACATGTCTCTGATGTCTTGCTTTTGCATCATATCCTCCAGTGGGAGGTGCTTTGAGCAAAGAAATGGAGAGAGAGGGACACTAATACTTCATTCATTCACCAGCCATGATTGTGTGGCTGGCATGTGTAAGCACCTCTACTTGGGAGAGCGGCATGCAGGCCCTGGAGACTTGTTTTTACAGGTTGGTTCTATATCATGATATTGGAAGTTTGTTTTTTGTGCATTGTCTAATGGAAGAGAGATCAATGAAAGAATGAATGAAGATGACACCAAATGGTCCCTTGGAGTTGTTCAGGCCAAGAAAGCTTTTGCTTTCTACCAGATAGTACAGATTGACTGCTAGATCTAGCTTGGACTCACCTACTCTGTTTTATGACTCCCCACTTAGGTTCAGTCCGTGCACCAGGTTGATGGCATGGTCTATATAATCTTCAAAAAACAACAACAAATTGAAGTTGCAAAACATTTCTGAATACATCCTTTTAGTTCTGGTAGCCTAATTTTAAACATTTTGTGGTGTAGGGTCAGTTTTGCTTTAATCGGAAAGTCGATTCCAGTGTGCATTTCCTGGTGGGCTTCCAGAACTGAGAGTGTCAGAGAGCAATTGTGGAAGAAGGTAGTACAGCCAAGTCCCTCTGCTCTAGCAACTGAGTAGGTTTGCTATTTAGTAGGTGGAACTTCACTGTGGTCTCACGCTAAATGTTCTGTGGGTACCTATTGAATATTAATTGGCCGAAGAGATTTGTTCAGAGGCTACTTCCGCGTTCAAGTTCAGATTTACTCACACATAATCAGCTTATCACTTTTTCTATTTGGGTTCCATAAAGGCTCCCTCTAGGATGGCATAGCAATCAGGAAACGGGATTGAATTATGGTTATGTGTTCCAGTCCTCATCTTTTGGCTTATTATTGGAAATTGTAAGAATTTCTGGGGGGCATCACATAAATCAGCCTACAAAATTTTCTTAAATTCACTTCAACTTTGAAAGCACAACATATTTTACACAGAACATTTGGGAGCTGGAGAAGCTACAAAATAGCAAAAATTAGTAAATTTAAACTTAGCAGTAAAAGTTAGACCGTCTCTGCTCAGGTTTTAGAAGACATGGATATACATTGAGAGTTACTAGGAGAAATATGTTGAACAGAAGGAAGCTCGAATGAAACCAAGAGCAGCCCCATATTCTCACTACTCATTTTGAATGGGAGGGAAAAGAAGCAAGAAATAGATTGATGCCTTGTATGTTTGGTCATTCTGTCGGCAGAGGCAGTGAGAAAAAGGCTGACTTTGCTCTGTCCATTCCTTTTAACTGACTGCATAGCCCAGGAAGCCATAGATACCACGTGGGAATGACATGTTGAAAGTGTTCTTGGTCCTTGTCAAGAAGAAGGAAGTGTGGCAAAGAAAACTTTTCTAGCGTGTGTTACTTGAACCTAGGCTGCATTTCTGACCCCAGTGGGGTATTCTTTCTTCCTCAGAACTGCCAGAGTCTGTCTTTGTGGGTTGACTATAAGCAGCTTGTTGTAGTTGTCCAAACCAAAGTCAGCTTATGTCAATCCATCTCATTTTCAGCTTTGTGTAAAGCTATTCCCTTTATTATTTTGACACACATTCTTAGATTAGATCCATATGTTTATTAATTCTAAGAGAAATCCATTGGAAATCAGATCTGGGCAATTTATGACTCCTCAAACCCTGGAAAGATTATGGAAATCTTTTAATAATATAATACAGTATGCAGTTATTCTAAAAATTTTTGCTCACTTATCTTCATAATCATAAATTATTTCATACCTAATTACAAATAGGCAGACTGAATAATTGTCTTCAATGAGGGATGTTTGACACTGAGAAAATACAGCCTTATTTTATAAACCTTTTAATGTTCAGACTATAAATATGTCACCGCTAAGGAGTACTGCATCTTTAAGTGTATTAAAGTCACTCTTGTGTAACCAAACATAATGGGATTTTTAAATGAATTATAACTAAAGTAGTTAACAAACAACTTTTTAAACTTTCAACATGTGTACAGCTATTTGAAATTGTCCTTTTCATATTAAATGCCCCAGCATATATTCTATTCGTAGCATTTGGCAAAAAAGTTATATTGGTAGAAGCTTTTCCAAGATATAGATTTAATAGAAAAAAATAATTTGATAGGAAATTTGATACATGTTCTCCCTTTGTATGCACAGGGAATCACATCAATGAGTTCTTGGAGTGCTGTTTGGGTTTGGGAGGGTTTTGGAGGAAGAGCAGTGCACGTGCATTTAATTTAGCAAGAGGATTGTCCATGTGTGCTCTCCTGCCTGGGATGTGGAGTATTGAAGCTATAAAAACATGAACTCTTTCCTTCTGTTTGAGATCTCAATTCACACCATGGATGGGTTGGCCAGCCCTTGGAAAGTAAGAGTTTACACATTTATCTAGTTTTCATTTATGTCCTATGTATCTTATTTCATAATTCTTATGACAGATTGGAATGACTGGTTTATATAAGCCTTTGGTTGCTATTGAGATTGGTTTCTAAATTTTAGGAGGGAAAGATTTTTATTTATTTCGGTCACCACTGCATCCTAGGAAATAGTAGGAGTTCAAGGAAGTTTTTGTTTTTGTTTTTGTTTTTTTTCTGAGGGAAGAAGGAAGCATTTGTTGAAGTCTTGCTTCTTGGAGTTTGGAAGTATAAGGGCAAGCAAAAAGCCTTTGTTTTTGAAAAACCTACTCTTTAGAAGAGAGAATGGTTCCAACAACTCGCAAATCTGGAGAGATTAAAAGAGAAATGCCGTTAATCAAAGCGTCATTTTCTGTTGCTTTGGTGTTTAACGGGCAGTGATGTGACTTAGTATAAGACAGACAGAGTGTCTGAGGACAGTGTTGTTGGCCTGGTGGCTTCAGGGCTATGTTGAATAATATTGGGACCTGATTCAAGCATGGGCAGAAAGACCCTACAATTGCAAATTTATGGGAAACCACTGCACTGGAGAGTTCTTTCGATAATAGAGCAAGGGCAGTGCCGCCATCTGAAGACAGACATCGTATTCACCAATTCCATCAAAACTTGTTGAGGTGGCAGAGTCTTTGCAAGTGGCATGAGGGACAGTACAAATGACCCTACTATGGAATCTTTCTGTAGTATCTGAGCCCTACTCTCAGAACAGAAAGTTTTCTATCAAATTCATTGTCAAATCAGTCACTAAGGTCCCTGGTATGTGCCCTTCTAGGTTTAATGTATTCCAAACCCAAACTGGAGACTGGTTATAATCTATGTGGATTCTGGGCCAGACAAGAACAAATTGTTGAATGTGGGCAGTCTGCAGGTCTCAGCTGTGATTCCCATGAGCTAATGAAAGCTCAAGTCTAAAATAAATGAGTCAGTACTATGTCCTTAAGCACTATTCTGCTCCAACAATGAGAAAAAATCTGCTACATGAAGCAAAACCTTTGTCACTAGGAACTTAGTACAACAATTTGAATAGAAAAAAAAATATCTCCTTTTCTGTACTTTCTCTCATGATTCTCTAAATTCAGAGTATAAGTGTGGGTAGCTAGTAAATACGTCTACAAGGTGGTTGGTGATAACACAACTCCCAGCCAAGGGAGGAAATTCTAACTGAAGTAAAGCAGAAGGACTTGAGTTGTCTCTCCCCCTCCTCTATCCCTGGTAGTTAAATAAAAGCCAGATATTTCTTATTGGCCAATGGTGTCTCCTTCTCATCATTACCATCAGGAAATATAAAGCTGAGATGGACTGAGCCTCATGCTTTTCACTTCATCTTTCTGATATTACTTTTGGGAGTGTGGTTTGCTGAGAATAAAACGCATCCTTTGGCCCCCATGGTGGTGGGAGAGAGTGCTTCATTCCTGCCATCTGACAACCTAGTTTGTTAGCATGGATTAAAGAAAGATTATACAACAGAGCAGAGCTAAACAAGCAGGGAAGGCGGTGCTAGACAGGATGGTCTTCTGCTGCCGTATTTCAAAGAAGGGCTCTGTAGGGACATTTCTTTATTCAAGGGAGTTTTGCTAAAAAATATGCACTTTCCTTTTTCCTCCCATCAACTTTGTCCTCTTATCTCACCTACTCATTCCCAATAAAGTTGACTGCTGCCGCTATGCTTCAGAAAAAGCTAGAGACCTCTGTAGACTTCTCCTTTTGCCTTATTTATGATAGCAAGAGCCCAAACAGAGGCTGTCAGACTTACCAGTGAAAAGTCAAGAAGGGTTTATTTTAAGCTGTGAAGAATGCAAAAGTCTTTAATTTTTTTATTTTATTTTATTTAAGCACTGAGTATTTTCCTTCTTCCCAAACTCAATGGATAAGAAGTGATGTGAATGGAATTCAGTGGGTCAGTAGGGGTGAGCACACCAGAAGAATAAGTTGTACCAGCTATTATCATTTTTATATGTTTGTGCACACAAGCCCACTCAGAAAAAGAAGCATATAAATTGTGACAGCAAAGACTTCCATAATAATTCTGAGCCTGTGGGTAAGTCATAGAAGGCTCTTATTGGCTTGCATATTTGACTTAAAGTTGATGATGTGTATTTTTCCTAATGCACCATATACTGAAGTTTTAACAAGAAAAAGTCTGGCAAGGAGATACAATTGGGTTCCATGGAAGGCCTCCATTGTTCTATGGGAACCTTGGCACAAAAGACGTCACATGTGTCTTCTCTTTCCCGAGTACATGGTGTGAAGGGCAAGTTACCTCATTCTTCTCTACTAAATCCTTATCTCTGTGAAATGGGAATCTCTGGGGCATAGTGATGAACATTGAGTCAGTCAAACAAACTTCCTTTACTCCTGACAGTGTAGTATCGGAGTCAGGAGCATGAAATCTAAATCCGGAGTGCTGGCTCCAAATCCCTGGCTTTGCCGATTACAAGCAGCCAGCCAGGAGCACCTGTAAGGTGAGGGATAATGATAGAGAGTATCTGGAACAAAGTAAGCAACCAATGACTAATTGTCATTGATGTTATTGATATTCTTATCATTCACTTGTTCATGCATTTCTAAATACAGTAAATATTCACTGAGTGCCAGCTACAGGCAAGGCCCTATGCTAAGACTTAATCTCTACCAGTAGAAATAAGTAGAGCATCTCTTTCTTGGAGATTCCAATCTGGTATGAGGGGGCAATGTATAGGAAAGAATATTTTAATGATAACTTCAGATTGTTACAAGTGTTAGTGATAAGTTATAGGTGTAATGAGGAGATAAGATAGGGTAACTTTGGAGTGTAAGTGGTGGGCATTTCTTTGAATTGGTGTGCAGCTTAGGCCCCTTCCAAAGCCTGAGGCCTGTTTTAATATGCAGTTGTGTACTCTTCTTCTCAAAGGGGTTCCCCTGAGTTGTATAAGCCTCACAAAATCTGGATATGTCTCTGCTGAGCAGTGATAAATGACAGAGCACTTTACTATATAGTAAGAAGGGTCGATCCATGTCCAGACCCAGGGTGAGTGTCTTCCAGGTAGAGGGGGCCACATGAACAAAGCTCTACAAAGAGCTCTACAGGCTTGAGGGACATCAAAAAGGCTGGTAGGGCCAGGGTGTAGTGAGGGAGGTCAGAGAGTGGACAGGGGTCAGATCCTACAGAGACTTGTCAACCAAGCTGACAAACTTGGAGTTTGCTTAGGTTGGTGCTATGAGTTGAACTGACTGTATCACCTCCACCTCAAAAGAAAAAAAGATACGTTGAAATCCTAACCCCCCAGTACCTCAGAATGTGACCTTATTTGGAAATAGAGTCTTTACAGATAGTATTGAGTTAACATGAGGATATTAGGGTGGGCCCTAAATCAAAATGACTTGTGTCCTTAGAAAAAGGGGAAATTTGGACCCAGAGATAGGTGTGAATAGATGGAGGATGAGTGAAGTCATGGTGAGGACAGCACACGAAGACAGAGGGTTGGAGAGTTGAATCTACACGCCAAGAAATGCCAAAAAATTCCAGCAGCTAGAAGAGGGAAAGAAGGATTCCCCTATAGGTTTCAGAGAGAGCAGGACCCTGCCAACACCTTGACTTCAGACTTCTAGCCTCCAGAACTGTGAGACAATACATTTCTGTCATTTTAAGCCACCAGTTTGGGGTGCTTTGTTCTTGCAGCTAAAGGAAACAAATATAGATGGGAAGGCATTAGAGCTTTAAGCCAGTGAGTGACAAAATTATTTATATATATATATATATATATATTTAATTTATTTATTTGACAGAGAGAGAGAGAGAGAAAGAACACAAGCAGGGAAAGCTGCTGAGAGAAAGGGAGAAGTAGGCTCCCCACTGAGCAAGGAGTCTGATGTGGGATTCGATCCCAGGACCCAGGGATGATGACCTGAGCTGAAGGCAGACACTTAACTGACTGAGCCACCCAGGTACCCCCTCACAACTTATATATATATATATATATTTTTTTTTAAAAGGTCTTTTTTTTTTTTAAAGATTTATTTATTTGAGAGAGCGAGAATGAGAGAGAGAGAGAGAGTACATGACGGGGGGAGGGTTAGAGGGAGAAGCAGGCTTCTTGCTGAGCAGGGAGCCCGATACAGGACTCGATCCAGGGACTCCAGGATCATGACCTGAGCCGAAGGCAGTTGCTTAACCAACTGAGCCACCCAGATGCCCCTTACATTTTTTATAAGATGACTTTGTAAAGAGTACATTGCAAGTGAGCAGAAGGAGGGAGACCAGACTGCGACTTGTAGGGACCTAGGTCTTAGATGATGTAAGTAGGGACTGTGGGGATAGAGAGAAGGAGATGGATCTTGGATGAACTTTGTCAATCAATACATGGAATTTGCTAGTGGATTGGATGTGTAGAATAGAGAAAGAAAGCTCAAGGATGATAGAGTCCCTGAGAGTTCCTCTCCGTCTTACCTATAATGTGGCCTGTCTTTTCGCTGAGAAATATTCATAGTGCCTCTGAAATCCTTGCTCACCAATTTCATGGCACCATTTCACTTAACAATCTCTCTTGTTTATTAACTTTAATGGTGTTGTAGCCTTTAGTTACCATGCTATGAGTGTAGCTATTATGCCAGATGGTTCCACAAATAATTATCTTCGTTCTTCCATGAGTGCTCTATTTATTTTTGCTGATTATTAGTGCATTTTTGAAGCCATTAAAGCCCTAAAGCTCTACCAATAGGCACCTAAATAAGGCCCCAACATCCTGAAGAAGAAGAATTTAGTATGTGGTAGTTGAGCTGCTAAACTCTCCCCAGCTACACTACTGTTTCAGTCATTGAGAATTTAACGGAGGAGAAAATCAGAATGTATTGATTTCATCTTATGCCCCTTGGAGGAGGCATTCCAAGTTGTTTTTATGATGTTTTGAAACACACATGACAGTGCCTCTTAAAGTATTTGAGGAAGCTCAAATATGCTGGGTGAGACCATGGGCAGCTTTCACCTGGAGTCTGGCTCTATGTTGATGTAAAGCCCTTTATTAGGGCCTGGAGGCATGAGAGATAGGACAGATTTTCTCTGCTGGGAAGTGCGTGTCTTCAGACTATAGACCATGGGTCAGATTCGAATATCGCGTTTTCCATGCTGACTCCAAGGATTGCACCCTAACTCTGTTGAAACCTGGGTCCATTTGCTCATAACTCCATTTTACAGTTTTGTAGGTGAAAAATTCACCAGAAATAGTCCCTTCTGGTTTTAAATCCCCCTAAGCCTGCTGCCAGACACCTTTTCCCTTCTCCCCTTCCTTCCTCCCACAACCTTTGCTTTTCTCTCCTCTCTCTTCCTATTAACTTAGATCAGGAGGGCATACATTTCGGGAGTTATGGGTAGTGAAGATTGCAGAACCTTGCTCAAGCAGTCATGTTCTAATGATGAGTGTGTGTCAAGTGGTCATAAGTCAAATTGAGTATGTGTTTGGAGGCAAAGACACATCATTGGAATGGGGCACAGGATGGGAGTAGCTGAACGGATGGGAGTAGCTGGGTTTTACTTCTGACTTTGACAACCTCTCTGACCTTTAGATTCTTTATCCATGAAACATATGGATAATGATCCACATAGTGAAGGTCAGATGAAGTAATATATGTGAAGGACGTTATAAGCTCTGAAGTGCTAGATATATGTGAGGTAGGAATGTCTAAAATGAAATAAGGAAGATCTCCATGTACTGACCTAGAAAGAATGGCAGCACTTACTGTTAAGTACAACAAAACAAAACAGTATGTATGGTGTGATGCACATTTATGCAAATTTGTATACAATCAAAACACACCTTAAGAAAAATGTGTGTGTTTGTGTTCACAGATGATTGTCAGTGTATAGAAAATTGATAGGATGGGTGGTGATGTCCACACAGTAGACACAGTTCTCTGTGAGGAAGGAACAGGCTGGAGGCGGCTAAGGAGAGATTTCCACACATTGTACCCCCATATTGTAAAATAAGAATGTTTTCTGTGTTACTATATTTACTGCAGTAATAGTGTTGTACAATATTACTAGTATTAGTAGAAGTAATGTAGTACTTCTGTAGAAATACAATAAAACCAAATAAAGCCTTTTTAAGTTAAAAAAATTACTGTTTAAAAAACTATGGTTAGCAGCAGAGGTCATGACACTAAAACTCCTCTTTTGCTATTTATCTGAGTCACATTTTTCATTCATCTTCTCAGTCAGCAATAAATACTTACTCAGTACTTGTAAGTTATATTCTGTGCTAGGCACTGGGCCTCCTGTAATAAAATGTCCTCCCTACAGTTGGCATTATTTACAATGTTTAAGTACTGGGGAGGTCCTGGCTTATAAAGGGAGCAACTATGAGATTTGTAGGATCCCCAGTAGGATAAAGGTAGAATTATATTGAAAGACAAAGAATTCTGGCAGACTCTCTGGGTGACCTACTCAGTATTCATTTCAACTCAAATATAAAGAAGGTCTCAATTTTGTTCAGGCAGTACTGTGCCCAGCCTCAGGAGGTGGGTCATGACTGGTCTAAGTTTACATGAGATCCTGTTGTTTCTTGCTCCCATTCTAGCTGGGAGTGTCCATGTGACCTGGGCTAGCCAGGTAGTTCCTAGAGAAGCTTTTGCTTTCCTAAACCAAAGGAACAAACAGACCTGGTGTCTCTCCTTCTCCCTCTTCCTGCTGGGATGTCAATATGAAGGTTGGAGGTGCAGCGACTATTTTGCTGTCATAAAAGAAAGATCCAGACGAAAGCCCAAGTGTGGGCTTTAACACTGTTGGAATCACTAAATCAGTGTCATCAATACTCTATCTCCAAACTCCTTGTCATGTGAGAAAGTAAACTGTTTAAGAGGGACTGTCTGTTAATTGCAACTAAATGCATTCCTAATCGATATAGGAATGCATTAAAAATATCACACTTGAGTATGATTAAAAAAAATAGTAATTGCACAGCACATTTAAACCCAACTTTGAACATAAGCAATCTCCCAATGAATCTGGTAAACTTTTGTAGAATACTAATGTGAAACCTAAGTTTGGACGATGTCTTTGGCAGGAAGTTGGGAGCCAGAGGGACATAATGCTCAGACCTTGCTATGGTGCTAGGATAAATTCTGGTTGTACATGCATGGAACCGTGTGGAAGAATGAGGCTGTG
This sequence comes from Neomonachus schauinslandi, assembly GCF_002201575.2. Lineage (NCBI taxonomy): Eukaryota > Metazoa > Chordata > Mammalia > Carnivora > Phocidae > Neomonachus > Neomonachus schauinslandi. Next base: position 15,415,666 of record NC_058411.1, read on the forward strand.
GGTAGGAACCCAGAAGGGCTGTCTGCTGTGGTTGTATTTAGTATGATTGCTAAATATTTTCCATTCCCCTATTGACAGGTAGGGTTGCCAGATTTAAAACACAAAAATATAGGATGCACAGTTAAATTTGAATTTCAGACAATATGATAAGTAATTTGGGGTAGAAATATGTCCCATGCCATATTTGGGAACTTTGTTCATGACAAAGCCACACAGATATGTCAAATTAAGTGAGCGAATGAGATTGAAATAGGACCTTTGGTCTCCAAAAGTAGGTTATCCTGCTTGTCAGTTAGTTTTTCCAGAAGAGTTTGTTCCCTTCTCTCGGCATGTGTGCTGTTGATTTTTTTTTCATCATCTGTGCTTTCTCTGTATGTATTTAAAGATAAAAAAAAAAAAGTGAGTCATGACACATTAGACTCACTTAGACCTGCTGTGAATTCTCTGGTATGTTTTCTTTGATTTGCTCTGGAAACCTGGGTAGGGGCTGGAAGCAGAGAGAGGGGAAAGCAGGAGCCACCCCAGAGGGATGGGCAGAGATGGGGCTGGCTCGGCCCCATACTTCGAATCAGACCCGGCCGCATATCACCACTCTTGTGCAGGGCAACTGGCGGCACATAGTGGAAATTAAATGCCATTGTAGTTATCAGACGAGTCACCCATCAGCGCGGTGCCTGATGCAGTTTGGCTCCCCAGACCCTCTCCCATAAATCTCCGCCTAAATTAGAACGAGAAGAGATATTCGGCTTCAGATTTCTGCCAGGCTTTCATTAATCCTCTAGACACTGGCGGGATCTGTCTCGCCTTCTTTTCTTTGCCAGCGAAATGACACGTAACAAAGAAGGTACCTCCGAACACGCTGGTACATCCCTGACAAACTTTCATAAATATGCCCAGCTGTTTCTGCAGTCTCGGCTCCGTGTAGCCTGCAAATGACTGATTAATTTGCACACAGCTGCTACAGATTCTAGGGAGACAAGCTCCTGAAAACAGTCAGTGGTGCTGGTATGAAGCCTCTAATTTCCTTAAGTGAAAAGTTTCTAAAGCTGTTTAAATTGTCTGAGGAGGCTGCAGAGGTAGGACTCCTGGGCTTCCTCCTGGCTTGTCTGACAGCCTCACAGTTGTGCAGAAAAATCCGCTTAACTGTTGAGTGCGTGCATTGCCCGATAGTCTCAGAGCCACCAAGCCTCTGCTTAGCATTTTTTCTTGAAGGATTATTGGACACCTATGTCAAGCAAGGCCCTGAAAGAGACAGGGCACTGTTGCTGATAGGGCATTGTTGCCGATGGGACCCTGACCTTTAAAGTTGAATAGACCCAGATATAAACTCTACTTCCCTGCTTAACTTGAGCCTTGGGCCATGTCCTTATCTGTAAGAACTGAGTCTATATCAAAAGGCCCCTGGGAATGAGATAATGTTTTTAACAGGAACAATATAAAGTGTTTTCCTAGCCTTTCTCCTACGCGCTGCCTAAGGGAAATTTTGGGCCTTCTTGGCTGCTTTGTTTGTGCAAGTGGGGATAACAGATGGAGAAGGCAGTTCGGAAAGGTCTAGAAGACCATCTGCAATGACATGGGTAAGGCCAGAGATATACTCCTGGAAGTGACTTGTAATTGTAGACAGAGGAGAGGAAGAGGCAGGGTGCCAGAACTGACTGATGTCTGAGAAAGATTTTGGAAACTGGGAGGAGAGAGGGCTGATGAATATCTCCTGTGCTCTGCTCTGTGACATATGGGGAAAGAGAAGGGGAGGAAGGAAAGAAAACGTGTTGCTGTGGGTTATAAAGCAATCTTAATGGAGTTGTTCAATGCCGTTTGGATGTTGGAGCCACTGATGAGTTGTGGTGTGGAGATGCTTAACCATCATTCCCAGGCAGGGTGGAAGATGGGCTGGGGAAGGGGAGCTGGGCAGGAGGTGGGATATCAGAAGGATAGACTAGACCAGACCAGAGCAGACCAGACTAGGTGAGGGAGGCAATGAGCACTTTCTAGTGACAGCGTTGTCCATAAGATCTTCAGCTGTATCCCGAGACGGTGGATCATGAATAGAATTGGGTCTTTCTTATTACGAGTCTCCTAATCTAGGGTATTTTCCCCATGCCTCCCTACCAGGCCACATTTATCTCCTTTAATATCCAACACAGTCTCTTCCACCTCCTATGTCTCCCCACCATGCTCAGCTCCATCATTTCTGAAGTTCAGATTTTGGACTCACAGTCTGTTCTACTGTCTTCATACCAAGCCATGCTGTTGAACTCTTTCCTGAGCCTCGCTTTTCTTTCCAATTAGATCATGAGCTCCTGGAAGGCAGTTGCCCTGTAACTCTTTTTCTTTTATCCTTGGTGCTAAGCCCTGAGGAAAACAAATAAATAGCTATGGGATTGGACCTTGTTGGGTTTCAGGGTGACCATGCATGATGACCACTATTTTTCTAAGACTATACTATGTCTTAGAAAAATAAGATACATCCAGATAAGTGTTGAATTTTCCATGAAAATGGAAATCACCCTGCATTATCTTTGAAGAATTCAGTAAATCAACTTAATATAATATAAATCCATAACAGGAACTTGTAATTGTTCTATTGCTGAGCTAAGCAATGACCCCTTCTAGCAGCAGGTAAAAGAACAAACAAGTCACTGTTTGGACACACCCATGTGTGAATAGCTCCTTTTAAAATTGCGGTCTGATCCGAAGAGGCTTTAATTTATTAGTACAGATGGTTTAGGTGGTTCTGTATTTATTGAATTTCTACAATCTCATTTCTCCAAAAATCCTGAAATGATGCCTAGAGAAGACTGAATCTTCGTTTAAACAAGATCTGTTGTTGTTCTTGTTTGATTGTACAGGTTGAGGAAAGGGAACAGAGTCCCTAAATAGCAGAAATCAAAAGCCCTATATGTCCCAAGAGTCACAAAGGTGAGGTCTATGTTGACAGTGACAAAGAGAAAATGCAGAGGAGGAGGAATGTGTAAGAGAAAACAAACAGCTCATTTGGCAATCATCGGGAGATTTGATTTGTGTATGCTTTTCAAGAAGTGAATTCAGAGAACTTAAAAAAAAAAAAGACATTCTAATAGTGAGGTTGGTGGCTGGCAAACAATCATTTCCCCGGTTTCATGCAGACAAACCGAGATCCAAAAACATGAAGACCATTTGAAAATAATCAGTTAAATAACCCTGCTTCGGTCACTGAGAGAATTTGGCTTGAAGAATATTTATCATGTAAAAACTTACAAGATCTATACATGAGGGAAGGTCTAGTCCTATAACAAAGGAGCTATTTGCTTTACAGAAGGATTTTTCCAAAGTTCCTTTAAAAACCAAAACAGCCAGTGCACATGAATTCCGATTTGGTTTTTAGATATTTGATTTACCCACAATTTTTCAAGAACTCTGCAATTGCATAAAAACATTGAAATGGAGGCAAAGCCAGGCCAGTTCAGTTTCAATTTGAATTAGAAGTGGCCCAAGTGTTTGAAGGGTGCTATTTCTTCCAGATCAGCTTATACTTAACTTTATTTCCTTACAAAATGGAAAAAAAATTTTTTTTTTTGACTTTGTGTGACTTTCCATCACAGATATATATTCTTAGGTGTGATTCAGCTTTATCTCCTATTTTCTTATCTGCCTAAGAATATGCAGTTGTTCAAAACCAATTTACTTGCTAATTCTTTCCTCTGTCATCTTTGTAATTATTTCCGATAGGCCTTAGCTAAACAATTCTTTCTCCATCATGTGGTTTCATCTCAGCTGAAAGTTTGTGTCCGCAGAGTCTGTTGTTATGGCAACAGCTGGGCTGTTACCAGCTCGATATTATGGTTTTACTGCAAGAAAAGGAAAAGAAAAATGAGCAAGGGTAGAGGGGAACATTTGGCCATTTCCACATATCTGTTTTTAAGTAATTGATCTTAGCTCCTCTGTCATAGTTAATTTTTTTGCATAATTTTCTCCTTTCAAGGACCTTGAGTTCTACTAAATGAGTCATCTTATGGACATTGATAATTTAATTAATATTTATTGAGAAGGGACCATGAGGTGTGGTCTAGCATAGGCATAATGATTCATTGATTTGGGCAAGCATTCCATAAATATGTATTGAGCAACTACCCTGTTCCAGGTAAGGTTTTAGGGGCTGGCCCCGCAATGAGTATATCAGACAATGGCATGGCTCTCCTAGAGCCTACATTCTCTTGGAAGAGACAGACAGTGAACAAGTAAAGGCATACATGTGATGCATTCAGATGATTACATGTGGTGTGAATAAGATAAAATAGCATAGTATGACAGAGAGATGGGGGAGCATTGGAGAGGGCTCTCAGGGGAAGTCTGAGACCTGACACTGGAACTGACGTCTGAATGATGAAGAGTGGAACATGTGAACATAGTGGGAGAAGGCTTTCCAGGCAGAGGGAACAGCAAGTGCATGAAATTGCTTGAAATTTTTTAAAGGAGAAAAATGCCCAAAGAGTCTGGAGGGTGGTGAGCTAGGGAATGGAGAGCAGGAGGGGAGATCTCGGAGGTAATCAGGGGTCTAGTGATCGGAGGTGATAGGAGGGTCAGCTTCATGGGTGAATGACCCATACTGTCAGTCACTCAGGACTTCGTGATCTGACTTAATGCTATGCTGTTTCTGTCTTGAAGTTCTTAATGATTTTACCTTTGAACCTGTGTTTCTTAGGTGAAATCTAATGAGACAATGGATCATGTGTGTGAGCAGAGGCGGTATGTGTCTGTCTGCTGTTCCTTACCAGTCACTTGCATATAGCATTTGTGATGACCCATGAACACAGAATTCCAGCAGACCCCCCTGTGTGTGGGAGTTCAGCAAGGCTCCAAGTGAGTACAAGTTAAAGGTGTTATATCAACAACTCAGTAAGTGGGGCACTAACAGCCCAGAGCGGCCATGCACTCTGAACCAGAATTCTCCTTGAACACAGAAGGAAGGCAGTGGCATTCTAGGAACCACTAAAGATCAAAGAACCATATCCTCTCCTTTCTCACTCATGTTTCTTCCCCGTACTGCCCAATTACTGCCACTGAAAGTCATGAACAGGAACAGGAGGAAAAGGAAAGATAGAGCAACTCATTTTCCTTTCAGTCATTCCTTACTCACCAGTAAGCCAAAGGTAGATAGTGTCAGTAGAATGTGTGGTATCTAGAAGTGGGAAGTAAAGACAGTTAAGTTAGTTTTGTGCAGAATTTCCACTCTCCTGGTAAGAAGGAAATACATATACATGTGCGAGTTACTGACTACAGATTGTGTAATGTCTGTGATTTCACATGCCAATTACATGCACTTACATATCCATTTAATACTGGCATTGCATAATGTAAAGATGAACAGTAAAATTCATGCCCAGTAATTTAAAATTTCATGTTCCTTTACTGAGAATGACATTAAGTAGCAAATAGAAAAAAATCATGACACATTGAGAGATTGTGGAAGAAAGGAAAAAAGCCTTATATTTTAGTGCATTGAACAACACACTTTTCTTCCTGCTTTTTTGAACAAGGGGTGTCTTAGTTTATCCAGGCTCTACCAGAATACCATGGACTGAGTGGCTTATAAACAACATAAATTTATTGCCCACAGTTTTGGAGGCTGGGAAATTCGGTATCTGGTGAGGACCCTCTTCCTGGTTCATGGACAGCATCTCCTTGCTGTGTCCTCACGTGATGGAAGGGGTGAGAGATCTCTCTGGGGCAGAGCCTAACCACTTCCAAAAGCCCCACCTCCTAATACCAACCCCTTGGGGGTTAGGATTTCAACATATGAATTCTGTCAGTTCCTAACAAGGGGCCCTCCATTTTCATTTTTCACTTCATTTTCACTTTTCGTTTCAATTTTCATTCCACAAATTAAGTGGCCCGCCCTGGTGATAACATAAGTCACATGACAACAGATATTATTACCTATTGGAACTTGGGGAAATTACTTTGCATTTCCACGCCTTGATTTTCTCCCCTTTGTCATGCAGATAAGAATACCCCATGAATGGGGTTGTGATGAAGTTCATTTCAGAAGATGCCGTACATCTGCCACTGGGCAGTTTTTTATATTCGGCAAGCATTCAATAAGTAGCAATGCAGGGCCCATAAACAGACCCTGTAGAATAAGATATGAGGTTCCGTGTGGATATGAATTATCTTAGCGTTGTAGAGATAGGAAAGGTCTTCTCGGTGAAACAATTTTTATATCTCCATAGAGAAATTCTTGCTTTACAGGAACTTGGGAGGGAGCACACTGCTAATATATCCCATAATACCTTGCCTTCAGGAAAGCATTTGACAAATTATTTTATGTTCTTTTCTGGAGAAGGAGAAACATAGGCTAGATGGTAAATCTGATAGATTTGTGTCAGTTCAGTAACTTTACTCAGAGAGTTTGATTAATGGATTATGGTAGCCTGGAGAGTGGATTCCAGCGATATGCCAGAGAACTTTGTTGTTGGCTCTGTCCTATTTAATATTTAATTCATGGCTTCGTGGAGGACACATCAAGCATGATTACCAAATATGTGACCGATGCAACGTTAGAAGGAAGAGATAAAGCTTTTGTGACTAATGAACGATTCAAACATATTTTCATAGACTGGCATCATGAACCAAATCCAATAGGATGAATTTAACATATGGTTTAAGTTAGTTAAAAGTAAAATCAGAGGATAGACCATCCTAGGCTTACAAGAATATAAACTGTGACAAAGGGCTAAGGCTCAGAACTGTCTGTGAGTTATTCATTAATGCATATATTTTTGTTTAACAGCTAAAGCACCAGTCAACATGCTGGTTGCTGTGAGGACTATATGAAGGTCCTAGAAACAGGGAGTATAATATTGAACATGGTAGTTACAGCACAACTCAGCCATGGAAGTGATTGAGGAGGGCAGGCAATACAGATGACAACCAAACATGAACTTCATTCATTATTTTATTTGAATCACGTGATCATAGACTTATTATATAGTCCTATTAAATATGGGGACCAAATATGGGAATATTTGGAACGAATATTGCAAGGTGCATCCAGAGGAGGGTACTATGAATAATAAAAAATTTAAAACTCTGTCACATGAGGAATGAATGGCCAGTTGAGGGTTTCCTATTGCTATTACCATTGTAATTGATGATACCTTATTATATAAAGTAAAACCAAATCAAAAAGAATCTCTGAGTCAGCTAATTTTGCATATTTAGCCTGGAAAAAGCACTTGGGAAATGCTCAATTGCTATCTTTAAATATTTAACAGACTTTTATGTGGAAAATAAAATTACACTGTCTCTGTGTTGAATCTTATTTAGAATTAAGACAAATGAGTGGACATCATAGGAAGATGGATTTTGACTCAATGTACAGAGAGCCTTTCTGCTGAGAGTTGATCTTTCCATAATTGGGGTTGTCCTTTTTTGGCCTGAATGACCATTTTTCAGGCATGATGCTGAATTAAAGATTGAACCATACAGCTTCTGTGGTTGTTTCCTACACTAAGATTCCATCATGTTGTTATGGAATTTAACGCAATTCGACAACCATCTTGGCCCCTCTTATGTGGCGGCCACTTCACTGGGCAATCCAGAAGTTATGCAAACACTCAAAAAGACATTCTGCCTTCACCAGATGTACTATTGTCTACATGACTGACCAAGAATATTTAACCAAGAGAGCTATCGTAAAGACATTCAACTTGAGTTAAAATTTGAATGAAGCAAGGATTTCAGTTTTCAGAAATAACTGGGGAAAATGACAGAATAGATACTTAACTCTAGATAACAGTAGATACTTAACTCTACCAAGGATGGAGGTAGGTCTTGAGTTGTCTACCACAAACTCAGTTGCAAGTAAAGTTAAAAAAAAGGATTTTAAAATACATATTTCCACATGTCATGATGGGTACATTGAGGGGATGCAGAGGGGACAGGAACTGTGAACTTGGCTTTGGGGACGTTGTCTTGCAGATGTGTCCAGTACTTACCACATCCTCACCCCTGTCTGAGTGGTTCCTTGCACACAGGTCACCATTCTTGGGACCACATGACCCTGGCATCCCGGCCATGGCTAATGGGAATGAGGACAAGTGCAATGGGGGAGCCAGTGTGGTCTAGATGCGGGTTGGTGTGAGAGCTGCAGTCAGCATGGGAAATGAGCCACTGGTCCCAACACATGTTTTTCTCTTTGCAAGTGTGAATATGAAACATGCAAAGGAGCCAGCCCAGCAGGATTTGGCAGAAACCAGGACACATGCAGAGGAACGGCAGAGAACAGATTCCATGAGGTAGCAGAAGCATTGGCATGAAGACAGTGAGAGCAGAGAGCCAATGGAGCTAGGCAGGAGCAGCTGAGGTGGAGTAAGCAGTAGGTCATGTGTATGATGCCAGAGCACTAGATGCCCAGGCAATGGGTGCCAGGTACACAGAAAACAACATAAACATACGAGGGTGTACCTAAGTGTCAACTTCTGTGCTAGATCTGAAAACTCTTGTGGGAAAAATCAGAGAAAGATCATGGAGGTCTTGGGAATGAGGGAAGAGGTGAGAATCGAGGTGAGCATGGATAGAATTTGAATTGCCAAGGATGCTGTAGGTGGAAAGTAGGAATGGGAAGGCTCAGGTGTGGGGATGCAAAGAGCAGCATTACTAAAAGATGATACTTGGGAAAATGAACGAAGTGTATATGTGCCCCGTGGGGGCAGACAGGACTAAATTTCCCAGACTCCATTGGCCTCTTTGAAAAAATGTCAAAATGGCCTCCGTGTGGCACTTCCACAAGTGAACACTCTCTTCCAGAGAAGGTTAAGTTTCTACTGAGGACGAAGCATCAACATGGAATCCCTCTTGCATGTCCTCTCAATCCTCAAGGTCTTCTCCACAGTCACACTGAACTCCAAGCTTTTGCGTTTCCCTCCACTGTGACAGGCTTGTTCTGACGGTTTAATAGTCTCTGCCGGCGAAAGTGTAAATTGTGAGGGTGATTTGGGGGACTGTGGACAGCTGACCACGGGACAAGGGTAGAGAGCTTCTAATCATTTTCTATAAATAGCTGAACTCTTTCCAACTGGTAATGATTTTCTGTCTCTCTCTCGGCAAATCCTGAACTGGTATCAAGAAGCAAATTGTTCTCTTTCCACAAGTCCTCTGACTAAAAACAAAGTGGGGTCAGTCATCAGCCTCCGATGGTTAAAGAGAAGAGCATTGTTTTCTCTTGCCACTGATGAGTTGTAAATAAATTTGATTCCCAGTCTTTAACTTAGAGATTCATGGCAGCTCTGGGAGAGGTGTAGACAGAGTTCGAGATTCTCTGTTGTCTGCTGAGGGTTGGACAAAGTGGTTTCTGTGTTTTCTTGAAGAGGTAATTTTAGCCAAGAGTCAAAATGATGGGGTGAAATCTCAGCAAATGCACAACACTCAAAGCAAGGCCTGGTCTATTAAAATCCTATTAACTGGATCACAAATTTCCCATTTTCACAAAAACTGCCAAGTTTGCCTGTTAGTTTATTATTCATACATGAAGAGATGCTTCTTGGAGGAGCTCCTAAATATAATTCCTGTCAGCCAATCAGACTGAGGGTTTCCAATGAAGTGATAAACACAATAGAATTCAGGGGGGTTCAGATGTGAGGTGGAAAATGAAAGCTGAGTTAATTTCTGTGAGTTGCCTTGTGTGAAGCAGCCAAAGAGATGAGGTGGGTTACAGAATATAAAAATATCTTCATAATCCTACTAAGAAGAGGAAAATAGGCTCCCACACTCTGTTTTAAGAACAGATGACAAACCCTTGATATACAGGGTAGGAGATTAAGCCAGGGGAGTTGTATCCATTTTCCAGCATTTGTAGGATGTTGGTACCATAACCCGCTAGAAAAGCCTAATCTTCCAAGTTGCCCATTTTTGCAGTGAATCTTCTAGAACATTTATGACTCAAGGTCACACAGTGAGTGAATCTGCATTCTTACTGAAATCACTCTCCGTTCCAGCATGTCGAGACCAGGGAAGAATTATAGTGGAAGAGCGGTCACAGGAGATAAAATGGCTTTCTGTAATTGTAAACTATAAGACTTTCTCGGGGATGTTGGATCAATGCGCGTTCCTTGGGATTTATTGCTAGGCCAGTGTGATTGACTAAGAAGGGCTGAGTTTTCATCTGCTTAGAGAACTAGAGGAGGCATTGGTGACCTCAGTTCTGGTCCTAACTCCTCCTCTGGAGTGTTGTGTGAGTTTGGTTAAGGGAAACTAACTTTGTGCTCTGAAACCTCGGATGACAGAATGACTGTACTGATAGTTAATAGGCCTTTAGTTGGGGGGCTGCTACCTGGGTCCCTCTTGCTTCCTGCCACAAGGATGAAGGATACTAACCTGACTGGTGAGCCTAGTAGATGCTCTGGTACTCTGCCTGTGTCCTCCTTTTAGGAGAGGACATTTGTCATCCAAACTGCAGGGAGTGTTAATTATTGACAGCTCACAGCTCTGTCCCTCCCAGGAATTGTCCCTGGCTTAAGGGTGCTACCTTGCCCGAGGTCATGTCCCTTCTTCCCCAGGCATCACCCTTACGCAATGACTTTTGATACCAGGATACAAAAGCCTGGGCTTCTTGCCTCAATTCAGGACAACTTGCAAGAGCCATATGAGCTCCAGAACTTATGGAATCAGCAGAGGTCTCTGTCATACCTACATTGCACTTCAAGTTTTGTCTCTGCCCAATCTTGCTTTTTTACTGCCCCTCCCCCAACACACCCAAGGGGTGATCCTGCAATACCTTCCAATATACTTTCTCCTACAAATCTCTGCTTCAGAGTCTATATTCTGGGAGGACCAATGTGAGAGAGTGAGAGGCTAGGATATTGATTATGCCTTATTTATTACAGAGCTGGGTTATTATTTTTTGGTAAGTTATTTAATTTTAACTCTTAAAAAATATTGCAGGGGGCCTTGAGATATGCCTATCCTAAGGGGCCATGGGTTAGAAAAGGCTTAGCCACACTCATATAATTTCATGAACCAGCATGTAGCAAGTAGACAGGTTTTGTTTGGACCCAAGAACTTTCTAGAACTTTAAAAATCATACCTACCACCTATGTGTCAGGTTTCCAGGATGAGTATAACTGCTTGTTTACTGACTGTTACAGCATCTTCTACAAAGCAGGTGTTTTTCTTTAGCTGCCCTGACTGCTATAGAGCTACCAGGAGCAGCCACGATCCTCTCTCATCCATGCTCTGAACATTCGAGAATTCTAACCCCCCGCTGTATTCTGCTTCTTCCCTTCCTCCACAGAAAAGTTGGGAACTTTATGTTCTTTTGTCTCCTCTTACTGAAATAGTTCCACACTGAGACAACATGCTGTTTCCAGGGAGACAGTGAAAAGCAAAAGTTAACTCAAAGAACTCTGAGAAGAGGTGCTGATAAAGTACATGAGATACCCCTGTTTTAGAGGAAGGCAAAAATAACTCTGAGATGTTTGGGGGTAAATAGAGATCTTTTAACAAGGCCATAATGAATATTCAAAGGTCTTCATAGAGCTGAAATATATTTATTTAATGATTATAATCATGGAATAATATTTACCTTTAGAGAGCCTGTTACTCATTAGTTGGAAAAAAAATCACTATCCATGTAGGTGCAAGAAGTAAATTATAGATGATACATTTTCTTACCATCTATCTTTGAATGGAGTGGAAAGTGACCCATCTCTTCCAGTACCCATCCATCAATTTAATACCTTTTGGCATTTACTATAGGTCACTATTTTATTCTCCCTACTTGCTTTTACTTCTTTAATGCTGCAGAAGTTTTGGACTTTTTGTAAGAGGTTAAAGATAGTTATTATTATCCAAAACTCATGTGTTCCTTTATATTTAAATCAGAACAGGGGGATCCTGTGGTTCTGTTAGATATAATCTAAGACCACTATTGACAAAGCAGCGTGAGAGATGGAGAGATTGCAGGTACACAAATCAGCATGTGAGTGGCCCGAAATGGGGAGGGAAGGGACAGACTAAGGTGAAATTTGACGTGTAGGCGAATAGGAGGTGGGGAATGAAGATGGCGGAGGAAGAAGGTCTTGAAGTTAATTTGTGTCAAATTCAAGGCAAACTTCTCAGCTCCTCAAAAAACTGCTTTTCCTAAAAAATATAAACAACAAAACGACACAAGCCCCGTTCAAACGTTGAATTACTTAATAGTGATAAGGGAGGCAGAAGAAATAACTTCTTGTATCTTGTTTTGGTGTGTGTAGACTTCAATACTAGCTGTTGTTCATCTGGCCAACTGCCCCCAGCTCAGCAAGGGAGCTGTTGACTTTCCAGGAGAAAACAGTGGCCAGCGGCCACTAGAGAGCAGCAGAGAGCTGCTCTTAGGCTCTGTTCTTAAACCGACTACTCTGTGGAGGACTTCAGTTCACCAGGGTTACTCGTCTATCCACTCAACCACGCCAGACAGATGGACTCTGTTGTTTACAGAAGATGTTCTGACCTAGCATCAAGACTTTGTTCCCAGATTAAACTCAGCTGGGTTACCATATAGAGAGTTTTACCTCTGAAACTTCTCTAAGCCTCAGTGTTCCCATCAGTAAAATGGGGATAATAATAGTACCTAGTTCACAGAGTTGCTGTGAGCAGGAAGCACAAAGATACTGGCTCTCAGTCGCCGCTCCGCAAACATTGCCATTACCAAACTAACACTTGTTTTTCTATGTGCCCCGGCTCTTCCTAAGAGTTCAGGATTAGGATTTCTTCAGATACGTGGTCTAGGACAGATTTTGTAATCAGTCTTAGTTCTGTGTCCTGAGCTCAGAGCAGGTTCACAGTGGGCCTCGTCACAGCCCTCCACCTGCAGGCAATCACTCCTGGAGAGCATTTCCCCGATGAGGAGACCAGCTGTGAGAGACCATACAGTTCGTTATTGACAGAACTGATGTGAGAAGGAATTAAAGTCTTAAAGAACATGATATTCCTAAATGTGATATTCCCTCTTGGAAGTAGAGGAGACTGGTTTAGAATAGCAAAATTAGAAAATATGGTTTCATTAACTCTAAATCCCCAATGATCACTTTAACTGCATATGCATACATGATTTAGAAGTTTTAGGGTTTTGCTGTTTCCAAAACATTGGTCCTCAAGAAGGTTAATATCATTGCAATAAAGGTGAATTCCAAAATGTTTCTTCATGTGAATTTCCAGTAAAATAAGGGCTTCCTGAGCCCCTGTTCTGGGGATGGTATTGTGCTGGGTTCTGTGGGAGATTCAGACAGTATGGAGGAAGTGGTCCAGGATCCAGCACCTGATCACTGTGTCAGCGATAAATCCACGACACTTTCCTGTACCTGTTACCTCCTGGTGGATGTTTCTGTGCCAAAAGGTAGCTGGAAGATGTAAATCACGGAAGTCTTCCAAATGGTGAGTCATAAGGTTAAGATCAAAGTCACGATGCCAGAACCATCTTTCTTTTATTCACATGCTGAGGGATGTCATAAATACCACCAACTATTGACTTCCCACTACCTGTTTTCTCTTTTTTCTCTGGTTAATGATGCATCCAACTCAGCTTAATGGACAGAGTTACTCACTAATCACCACGATAGACAAATAAACAAAAATGATCTACACTAAAAGTGTAATGTGGGGAAAATAAATTAGGGTTTCGGTTGAATTAAGCTAAATATGAGTCAACCATGAGATGTGGCAGGGAAAAGAGATAATGCAATCTGACATTACTAATGCACAGTCTCTGGAGGGGGGACATGTGAGACCAGTGGCCCTCAATATTTTTAGAGTTACTGATTTCTCTGAAAATGTGTAAGCTAGGAAACTCTCCTTAGAAGAAGTCATGTACATATAAAAATTTGAATAGACTATTATGGAGTGAATGTTCTTATTGAACCGCCATGTACTGTCAGTATTTAATTTCATATTCAGCAGTTCCTATGCATGAGCACCGTCCATGAAAAAGTAATCACTCCCCCATTCTTTCAACCTCCCTGGAGAGTAGGTAGGTGTTTCATGCAGCACAGTGACTCTAAGCCAAGAGCCTGCCAGGCACAGCAGGAGAGGATCACCAGGGGGATTTCAGGACTCCTTACATGACCTGCTTTGCAGATCAGGCTTAATTTACACATAAGGTCAGCAGAGGCAAGGATAGAACTTGAGAGCCACAAACCACAGTTGTAACCAGTAGAAAGCAGGTTGGTTCCATTGGAATTTAATGAGATGCATGCTGAAATGTTTTTTTTTTTTTTTAAAGATTTTATTTATTTCTTTGACAGAGAGAGACACAGCGAGAGAGGGAACACAAGCAGGGGGAGTGGGAGAGGGAGAAGCAGGCTTCCCGCTGAGCAGGAAGCTCGATGTGGGGCTCGATCCCAGGACCCTGGATCATGACCTGAGCCGAAGGCAGACGCTTAACAACTGAGCCACCCAGGCGCCCCGCATGCTGAAATGTTTAGGGGAAAATGTATGGATGTCTGCTACTTACTTTGAAATGCATCCAAAGATAAGATGGACGGGGGGGGGGGGGGGGGTGCGCGGATGGATGGATGTCAAGTAAATAGACAGGTAAATAATAAACAAGTAGGGCAAAATATTAATGGCAAAATCTAAATGGTGTTCACTGTAAAATCTGTTTATTTTTCTGTTTGAAAATTTTCATATTAAAATTTGGAAAAAATAAAATAATGTGGAATTCACTCAACCAGGTCAATCCCAATGGCAATAACTAAGTGAATGAAACTATTCCACCATTGTGGTTTTTTCCAGGAAATGAAACTTAAAAATCAATGCAGATTGCACTTGTCATTAATCTTTTTGGGACCTGTCTCGCTCTGTTCCTTCAGTTTTGTATGGCAGTCATCAGAGAATCCAGTTTCATAGAACAACTGTTTCTCCTCATGTAGGCTCCGAATTGGTGATGGTGGTGGTGGGAAATAGTACGTGTGGAGGACATGTGCTGTTCTAATTTCCTTGATGGGTAAACGTGGAAGAAAGATCAAATGTTCATGGATGTAAATGCAGAATGTTTCTAATTTTTTTTTTTTTTTAAAGATTTTATTTGGGGCGCCTGGGTGGCTCAGTTGGTTAGGCGACTGCCTTCGGCTCAGGTCATGATCCTGGAGTCCCGGGATCGAGTCCCGCATCGGGCTCCCTGCTCGGCAGGGAGTCTGCTTCTCCCTCTGACCCTCCTCCCTCTCATGCTCTCTGTCTCTCATTCTCTCTCTCTCAAATAAAAAAAAATAAAAATAAAAAAAAAATAAAGATTTTATTTATTTGACAGAGACACAGTGAGAGAGGGAACACAAGCTGGGAACACAAGCAGGGGGAGTGGGAGAGGCAGAAGCAGGCTTCCTGCAGAGCGGAGAGCCGGATGCGGGGCTCGATCCCAGGACCCTGGGATCATGACCTGAGCCGAAGGCAGACGCTTAAGGACTCAGACACCCAGGCACCCCTCTATTTGTTTCTTGACAGCATAAAACTGCTTGTTTTTAATCAAGATAAGTAAAACCAATCAAGTCCACATTGTAGTAATTTGGTCTCCCCTTCTTGTACCCTACAGAAGTTAGTTATACCGCATCCGTACTTAGGTCTCCTTTGTAAATGGACTGTTGGCGCTTTCATATTTCTTTGTGTTTCCAGGCGGAGCTGTGTGTGTGATTCTGTCCTCCCTGTCTTGAAGCCTATCATCTTCATGTTTGATTTTTACTGCATGTAATAGTAAAATATAGTCCTTTATTATTAAATTGAGATAGTAAACCAATTTCTTTGTTGCCTTTATTTCATGGTACAATTTTAAACATTTCTTTGTCCTTTTTAAAATTTTAGAAATACATTTTAAACTTCTAGAAGTTACAAAATAATGGAGTTCCCATGTACTGCATTCCCAATGTTGACAGGTTATATAACCATTGCATAGTCCTTAGCGTCAGGGAAATTAACATTGTCACAATACTGTTTACTAACCTACAGATTTTATTTTTATTTTACTAGTTTCTCCACAAATGCCCCCTTTCTGGTCCAGGGTCCAGTCCAAGATCCCATGTTGCATTTAGTTATCATATCTTTTCTATAATCTGTGTCTGTTTCTCAGTTGTTCTTTTTCATGACCTGGAGACTTTTAAAAAGGACGGGCACCTTGTTCTCTAGCTTTTTTTTTTTTTTTTTTTTTCCCGTCAGTTTGTATCTGTCTGATGTTTTCTCATGACAACTTAGGTTATGTATTTTGGGTAAGAATATGACAGAAGTGATGTTTCCTTCCAATGTATGTAATGTCAGGGGGTACATGATGTTGTTATCTCTTAGTACTATTGAAGGCTTGGTACTAGGATCACTTGGTTATCATGGTCTTTGTCAGGTTTGTCCACTGTTAAGTGGTTATGTTTCCCTTTGCAATTAATAAGTAACTTTTGGGGAGATAACTAGGGACCATGCACTTCTTCACCATGCTTTCCACTCACTAATTTTAGTGTCCTTTCTTGTCTATAGCATCATTACTGTGTTGTTTTGTCTAGTGGAGATCTCCTGTTTCTATCATTCTTTTATTTACTTATTTAGAACTCTATTTATTAATGGGGATTCTAATTAATGATTTATTATTTTTTATTATTAATTGGAATTCTGCTGCAACAAAGAGCTGCCCCATCTTTCCCATTCACTTATGTATTCATCTACTTATATAAGTATGGACTCACGGATATTTATATTTATTTTCTGGGTTAAAATCCATCACTATCATTATTATTATTATTATTATTTTTTATTCATGAGAGACAGAGCGAGAGAGAAAGGCAGAGGGAGAAGCAGGCTCCCAAGGAGCAGGGAGCCCGATGTGGGACTCGATCCCAGGACCCTGAGATCATGACCTGATCCGAAGGCAGACGCTTAACCATCTGAGCCACCCAGGCGCCCTTTCACTATCATTATTTATTTTGATGTTCAGATGGTCCCAGACTTGAGCACTGGCAGATTCCTTCAAGTTGGCTCTTGTGTCCTTTAAATATGCTCTCCTCATCATTATTTGAGAATGTCCTTACCTTCTGGCACCACAAAATATTCCAATGTTTATCTTGTTATTTACTTGTCCCAGCTCTGGTATCAATCAATTTTCCAAGGAGCTCTTGATTCTCTTACTGAAGAATCGTATTTAGAAAGTAAAATCTGGATCCTGGGTGTGCTCATGCCCACAGGGTGCTATGTTTCTAGGCCCTTTCAGCCAGCAGTCATAGAAAATAGAACATACGCACATCTATATTTCTACCCATCAACATACATAAAACCATGAGTTCAAATTGATACCTCTGCCTCAGTCTGCTCTACACGCATCAGCCTAGCCTTCCTTCTTTATTTGGGACTCCTTTCTGATAATGGAAAATCACATTCTGATGGCCTACACTGTATTTACTTATTTGCTCAACGTTAGTATACACGATGTCATTTTGCAGTTGCTAACCCAATTCCATGTAAAAAATTTACGAAGGAAAACACAATTTTATGTTCAGTGCTATTTGTGCTTAGCCGTACAGTATGTAGTCAAAACACTGTTTTTCAAATCTCCTTAGTTTAGCGATTTTGCTTCCCTACCTCCTAGTGAGGTGATGCTCTTCACTGCAGTGCACTTAGACTCATCTGTTGCTGTTCCATTTTGGGTTTTCCCTACATCCTGCTTGGTTTTAATTGTTTATTTATTTCTTAGGTGTGTGCAACATAACCATGCTTTTCAGAGTCAGAGCTATGCAAACATATATTCGATGGAGTGCCGCTAACCCTTCACGCCCTCTGGCCATTCTCAGTTCCCCATTTTTCCAACCTCATTCCCACCCCCTGTTCTGTAGACACTAATCTTACTCATTTCTGGTCTCTCCTCATATTTTTTTCCCCAAGAGATGCATGCATACATTTATATGTTTTTATATAATTTCTTATTGGAAAGGTAGTTCTTTGTACTTGGATTTTTCTTTATTTAATAATATGTCCTGAATATCAGTTCACAGCAGTTTACAGAGCTCTATCTCATGTTTTCTTATAGCTGCATTAGGACTCCAAAAAGGGAGGGCACCAGTTTATTCAACCACTCTCCAAGGTATGGTTATTTAGGTTGTTTCCAACATTTTGTAACTTAGAAATCATGCTGTAATAAATAACCTTTTGAATATGTACTTTTTGTATTGTTGGAGGCTTAGTTGCAGGGTAAGGCCCTAGAAGTGGGATAATGGAGCCTACATGTAAGTTCACATGTGGTTTTGTGAGGCGTTGTCAGCTTCCCTTACATAGCGGTTGGTACCAGTGTGCATTTGCACCAGCAGCTTCTGAGCATGTTTATTTCCTCAAAACTTTACTGACAGATCTGTTCTTTTTTTTTTTTTTCAAAAGATTTTATTTATCCATTTGACAGAGAGAGACACAGCGAGGGAGGGAACACAAGCAGGGGGAGTGGGAGAGGGAGAAGCAGGCTCCCCGCGGAGCAGGGAGCCTGATGCGGGGCTCGATCCCAGGACCCTGGGATCATGATCTGAGCTGAAGGCGGCAGACGCTTAACGACTGAGCCACCCAGGTGCCCCTAACAGATCTGTTCTTATACAATGAGTTTTTGTCAGTGTCATAGGGAAGAAACTGTATCTCACTGTTGTTTTCATTTGCATTTCTCTAATGAGGAGTGAGTTTTAACATTTTTTATGTGTATAAGTATCACTTTTATATCTTTTTTTTTGTGAATTGTCTGTTGATATATTTTCTCCTGCTTTTCTGTGAGGATTTTAATCTTTTGATGTATTTAAGAAATTTTTAAAAAAATATTAGGGATATTAGTTATTATGCATGTGGTTATCTTTTCCAAATAATTTTCTACTGGATCAATAGCCTTTTTTTTTTTTTAATTATCTTTTGACTTTTTTTTTTCTCTGCACAAATATTAAAAATTCCATGCAATCACATTTATCAATCTTTTCTTTTATGGACTTTGGATTCCAAGTCATAGTTAGAAAGCCTTCCTCTACATTGAAATTAAAGGGGAATTCACTCATGTTTTCTTCTGAGACTTGTACCATTTCTTCTTCCTCTCCTCCTCTCACTTCCTCCACCTCTTCCTCCAACTCCTCCTTTTTCTCCTTCTTTTTGCATTGAGATCCTTGATCTGTTTACCCATTTGGAGTTTATTCTTCTTCCTGGTGTGAGGTTTACATCATTTTCTACATGACTGCATGCGTAATTGTCCCGGCACCATTTATTTAAAGGTCCATCATTATTCCAGTGATTTAACACGTCCCCTTTATCTTATACTAAATTTTCATTGATATTTGTGTTGATTTCTGGTCTTTTGTATTTTATTTGACTGGTCTATTTGTGTATTTATGCACCAGTCCCACTTTCTTTTAATTACATAACCTGTGTAGTATGTACCTTGTTATCTTGTTCAGCTGACAATAAAATTTCAAATCTCTTTCCCTCTCTTTTTCCTTTTGGAAAGCATGATTTTCTTAGTCTCAGTTAATGCTCTTTCTATTGAATTCAATTTTCTTATGTATGACTACCCCATTACCTTCTTTTCGTTAAGTTTGAATTTACCTACATATAATCATTTTTTCTTTTATATTAGAGAAAAAAATCCGAGTAAAACATTCATAAAAATAAATAATTCAAAAAGTCTTACTTAAAATAAAACAAAACAACAACAAAAACCAGTTTCCTATCTCTCTCTGTTTTCACTCATCATATATAACCTCTTTCATTCTTTTTATTATTTTTTCTTATTTTTATATTACTAAACACTATACTTAAATCCCTATTTCTTAATTTGATATCAAGAAATGGGAGAAATAGATGAACTTTTTTAAAAAATAAATTGAATATAAAAAATAATTTCTTTACTAACTGATAATAGCTTGAACCAGTATAAAGATGCTACTAGAATTCAGCATATGGGCTATGGAAGCACCTTGCAGTTCAGATTTTTTTTTTAAGCTGTTACATAGAAACAAAACAAAAACCATAATTTGATGACTTTCAATCATGATAGTAAGTAGAGGCGTGGTTCTGCCCCCTTCTCCTTCATCCCAATCATCTTTGAACAGGAAAAGCCCTAGACAACACTATATTTTTGCTTCTTTGATGATTATATTTTTTTCACATTTAGCTCAACTTTATTTTTCAGTAATTTTTTTCCTCCTCATAATTTGGAAAACATAGTCAAATTTTTTTGTTCTTTGTGTTATTGATTTGAATTTTAATTAAAATGCTTAAACCATATTTCCATTCCTGACATTATTGGTGACCACCGACTCCTCCCATGAAAGATAAGGAAATTAGTTCACTTTCAATGACTCACAATATACCTGTGAGCCCTTTCCACTTTCTGATTTTTATAGGTAGACTCAAGAGTTTTTATTACAGTCATTATAATTAAAATAATAAATACTTATAATGGACTATAATAAAACTATAATAAGCTATAATGGTATAATAAATACTATACTAAAACTAAAATGCTATAATAAACTATAGCATAAGACTATAATATAAAACTATAATAAAATGACTCTTTTTTTCAAGAATTAAAATATTTATATTCAGTTTTGTAACCACAGTCAAAAGAGCTATCTAGATTAAATTTTCTGCTGCAATTGTTTCAGGTCTTCCCAGTCCGTCCATATGGAAATTTGTCCATTTGTGATTTATTTATCTTGATTTTCATCTTGATTAGGAGGGTTACATCATTATAATATTTTATTTTATTTTTTTATTTATTTTAAGATTTATTTATTTATTTGAGAGAGAGAGAGAAAGAGAGAGAAAGCACACAGAGGGAGTGGGAGAGGGAGAAGCAGACTCCCAGCTGAGTAGGGAGCCCAACATGGGGCTAGATCCCAGGACACTGGGATCATGACCTGAGCTGAAGGCCGATGCTTAACCAACTGAGCCACCCAGACACCCCCCATTATAATAAAGAAGGATATATATTAATTATGCTTCCTGAATCGCTGCATATTTGAGAATTTCCTTCTGTCATTGTCACAAAGAATGAAAACTAAGTGGGGAAAGTTTTTGGATCATAGGTCCCTTCATTTTTCCAGAATTTAGTGTCCTGACTCCATTGGCTTTTGCCATCAGTATTTGTTTGAAGAAATCTGGGGCTGGTTTTGAAATTCAATAATTTATTGAAAAATTAAGGCAGGCTTCTCAATTTTTATAAATGTTTAGTGCACGATGATCCTTTTTAATCTGCATTCATAAGCTACTTCAGATCAGGAATATTCCCTTCCATTATGTCTTTAAACAGTGTGTGTCCTGGCAACTCTGCTGTCTTTCTCTTCAGGGTCAAGGAGCTAAATATTGGGTCCCTACAATGGGTTATCCATTTAGACCATCTTCTTCTGTGTGCCTTGAATTTTTCCTTTTTTGTGTGCTTGATTTTTTTAAGCCAGTACTATTTTTTTAGCCCTTGTGGTGCTCATTCAGCTCTTTGCTGCTGCTATTTTGTTTTAATTCCATTGAAAACTGTTATTTCCTTTTCTTCTGAATTTATGGAGTATATGTTTCTTTAATTTCCTTGAGAATATGAAGCACTGTTGCTGAAATATTTCTTTTCTTTCCTGGAGGTAAGTTTGATTGCTGTCTTTATTCTCATTTATATGCTCTTTCTCTTTCTTTGTGTGTGTGTGTGTGTTATTGTCCTTGTAGGTCATTTCTGCATATGTCTCCTTTTGCTCTTTAAAAGCCTTTATTCATTTCTTGAGTGCTGACAGTTCTATCCAGGTCTTCCTTTGATTCCCCCAAACCACGCATAGATTTATTTTGGTTTGCTTCTTTGTTTTCATGGGCAGTGTTCAAATATTTTTTAGGGTCAAGCAGGGAGGGTGGGAAAATATTTGATAGGTTTTTTTCACCCCTGTTCTGTCATTTGATGGCTTCATACTGATAGAAGCAAAGCGGGGGTCTGAGAAGCTGGAAGTAGACGCGACAGTCTGCTGTCTGTGGTCTGTTGAGAGTGGCTAGAGAAATCCTCTCACTATTTCCTTACCCTCTTTTCTGGTTTATTGTATTCAGCTTTTGGGGGAGAATGTAACCATTAGCTTTTCCCTGGGGCTTTTTCTTCCTGCTTCTTTATTGTTTGGAAGTTTATTTAACTTTTGCTTTTTAGCGTGCCTGTGCACATTAGAAGGAAAAGGGGGGAGGAGAAGAGAGGAGAATCTAGCTGGATTATGATTTTTTAGGTTGAAACCCATATCTTAACCCTTTCTGTTTTATTCTATGCAAAGCCTAATCCATTGCCTTTCTTAAAGTTATAGTAGCACTAGCTTCCAGTGGTAGTAACAGTAACTGTATATGGACTACACACTGTCAGGCATGTTACTAAACACTTTTTTTTTTTTTAAAGATTTTATTTATTTATTTGAGAGAGAATGAGAGACAGAGAGCACGAGAGGGAAGAGGGTCAGAGGGAGAAGCAGACCCCCCGCTGAGCAGGGAGCCCGATGTGGGACTCGATCCCGGGACTCCAGGATCATGACCTGAGCCGAAGGCAGTCGCTCAACCAACTGAGCCACCCAGGAGCCCCTACTAAACACTTTTATAGAGAAGGTTTTATTTTACATTCTCAATAATCTTAATGATATAGTTACCATTATTTTCCCATTAGATATAATAGACAAATTTACCAGAAGCTAGGTTGCCAGTAAATGGAGAAACCAGAGACTCTCTGACCCCAAAGCTGATGCTCTCAACCAGCTCGTATTCCTTTGAAAGCGAAGGCCTTCAAGTATTATTTTACAGAATGCTTATTGTATGGGTATGCTAGTATTTCTTTACCAACTAGGACCTTTTTTTTGGTGTTGTTTTCATCATCCATGGTGAGAGAGAGGATTCTGACCAGGAGCCTCGGGGACATATGCCCATTGGCTTAGACCTTGGCTTTCTTCCTTGGACCTTCCCGTGGCTTTGAATTCCAACATGACCTGTGAGGGCAGTGTTGCCCTGGCACCTTCAGGATTAGGGCTCTCCCAGGATGTCAGTATTTGAAGGGTAGACAGAGCAATTCATGTGTGTAGGCTGAAGTCTTTAAGGGATCAAATCAATGAAGAAATGGGAAGTCATTTCGACTAATTCTGTTAAAAGGAGGAAGATAGGGAAGAAACATGGGAAGTCATTTCGACTAATTCTGTTAAAAAGAAGGAGGAAAATAGGGAAGAAAGAGAGAGAGAGGGAGGGAGGGAAGAAGGGAGATGGAAAGAGACTAAGACTTCACTTGTTATCAGAAACTTTCTTTAAGCTTTTCATAAGCTTGGGAATGGAAGCTCTGTTCAGGGCAGCACAGAGCAGTGATATTAATAATTGAGGGCAGATAATAATAGAAATAATTGCACACAGTTTTTTTTTTTTTTAAGATTTATGTATTTCTTTGAGAGAGAGAGAGAGGGAGTGCGTGAGTGGGGGAAGAGGGGCAGAACAAGAGGTAGAGAGAGAGTCTCAAGTAGACTCCCTGCTGAGCATGGAGCCTGATTTGGGGGCTCGATCTCACAACCCTAAGACCATGCTCTGAGCCCAAACCAAGAGTTGGACACTCAACCAACTGAGCTACCCAGGCACCCCTGCACACAGTTTTAATAACTGTGAGGGGCCACATTTAATCCTTGTAACCTCTGGTGGCAGGTTTTATCATTATATCCCTATTTTACAGTGGGGAAATTGAGGCCACACAGACAGAAGTATAGAAGTCTTATGCTCAGAGTGGAAGAGCATGACCCAGCCTTCCTTTGTCACAGACCAAAACAGAAGGAAGTGCTCCAGTGAACTAACTAGTCTGCCATGCCTGGAGCTGTGGTGTTTGTAGGAATGGAAACCCTCCTGTCTATTGCCAAAATGCTCTGAGATTCCAACTCTGGTGGTCTTGACAGCAGTATATCACTCAGAAATAGGGACCAAAATGCCTGTTATGCTCTAGAAACCCTGAACGTTGCCCTGATATAACAAATGCAGAATCATTCAAGGATCAATTTTTAATAATTCATAGACACTTCTCATCCCTTTTGTACTCTTTGACCCATCCCTCTTTTCTTCCAAAAGTAATTCTCTTGAAGCTTTTTAAAGAAATCAGTGTCTGAAGTTCATGTTTAATTTCAAAATGGCCACTCACTGTGGCACCAGATAGGTTTTGAAGTGGACCCATGTGGGCACTGGAGGCTGTGAAGGATTAACGTTGCTTCGATAAGGACGTGTTATTTCTGTCCTTGACGGTGATGCTTGTGGAGACTTTCCTGAGTGTGTAGAGAGGTGGAGGGAGCTGGAACTGTGGTTAGGGCCAGTCTCATCCTATTTAAGGTCCCAATGCTGCTGGACACTTGGTAACTAATGCAGGAGAAGTGGCTCAGAGGGTGGGGGCAATCCTGGTCTCATGTGGGTCAAGCAAGCGTGGCTTCTTTGTAAAACTGGGCAGTGGTGGTGGGAGGGAGAACTATTTCATCAAGTGATTATAGCATCATTCACTCAAAAACCCTCAAAGAACCAGGGGACTTATGGATAGGATATTTTGGTTAGTTGACTTTTCCAGCTTACAGAAATTTAAGCAGAAAATTATTTATTTCAACCAATATTGAGACACTTTTTAAAAGCAAGGGCATTATCGAAACCATTACTGGATTTTTGTTTTGTCCTTGAAAATTTTTTGTACCTGAGGACCATCTTTCTGAACTTGACTTTCATTATGTGGTAGTATAGTTGTAGAGGTTTAGGATAAATGACTGAATGTGTACAAATCCCAGGTTATCCCCGAGAACTTAGATTACAAATAATTCCTGACACAAACTTGTTTTGCTGCCATTTTTTTTAAAGCAGTGTGGTCTAAGAGAATGGAATGAACACAGGATCCAGATACTCACAGCCTAGAGCCCCAGTCCCTGCTTGGCCAGAGGCAACTGGCCAGGGGATAGTGAACAAACAGTCTCCTTGGGCCTCAGGTCCTTCTTCAGTAAAATGAGGAGCTGCACCAGAAGATTTGTAAGGAATCTTCTACAGTAGTATTTGATGACTTATAAGTTAGGGGTGCGAAGACAGAAGGAAGGAAGGAAGGAAGAAAGGAGACAAGGTAGGGAGGACATGAAAGAAATGACAGGTTCAAATTAGTTGGGCTCTTCTTACCTGCTTGTAACAGGGACAACATGCATGACTTTTCAAACCTCTCCTCCCTTAATAGGAATGGATCCTTAGATGCTCAGCCAACTGTCTAGCCATGACTCCTTTCGGCTGAGCAGGGTAGACATCTAAAGCTGCAGCATTGGAATTGGCTGAAAAAGACTAGATTGATTACATTAGGAAGGGCAACAAACCAAATCTAGAAAAATAAGTTTTGGAGGGAGAGATTGTCGAACAGCTGCTGGGTAGATTTTGGGGGAATAGATGCATGGAGGAAATTCAGGAAATTTCCCTATGTGTGTCATGCAAATGTAAACCATGTTTTCCACTCTTTAGGACTTCAGGGAATGTTTATTTTTTTTAAAAGATTTTATTTATTTATTTGACACAGAGAGACACAGCGAGAGAGGGAACACAAGCAGGGGGAGTGGGAGAGGGAGAAGCAGGTTCCCTGCTGAGCAGGGAGCCCGATGCGGGGCTCGATCCCAGGACCCTGGGATCATGACCTGAGCCGAAGGCAGACGCTTAATGACTGAGCCACCCAGGCGCCCCTCAGGGAATGTTTAAATTGCTTGTCAGTGGTCTTTATATGTTCACCTTGTACCTCATGCCATGCCAAGCCCAGTCCCATTTTATCTGTGTTACAAGGTTCTGCTGGCTGGGAATAGGAGAAAGAAGACACAACTGAACTCTCGTCATGCATCAAGACAACACTTGGGTTGTGCATTTTTAGGAGGAGACATCAAAGAAAATGAAGCTGAAGGAAAATGTAGAATTACAAAGGCAGGTTGAAATTTTGAAAATGACAAACAGGAGGTGAGCAGTCATTGGTGGTGGGGAAATCACGTTTGCCCCTGCTGTCGCTGTATTGCTCTTAAGGGAGAGGTTTTCTTCTTTTGATCACCCAACTACCCTGGTGAATACTGAAAATTCCAATTGAGGAAATATTCTCAGGAATGACTGGCAGGAAAGTGCTGGGAGAGTAGAGCTGTCCGTGAATGCAGCGTTGGGTGGAAGAGCCCTTAGGCTGAAATGATCCCCTGGAGATGCTGGATGGCAGTACTGAGAGTGCCTGCTTTGGAGCACTGCACCAGGAGCCCACAGCAGTTCCTGCTCTACGTGGCTGCTTCTGGCCCCAGTAAGCTCCAGACCAGCAGAGGGAAGGCAAGCATGGAAGATTTTTTTTCTGGCTTGCTCCTTTTTTTGGTTCTCTGGTGATTTGAGGGTCCTCTCCAGCTGCGAGGGTGTCTAACCTGGTTAAAAGCTAACAGATTGCTGTGAACCCATGACAATTAAAATTAGATAAAATCATTTATAAACATTATTCTAAATAAGGATGCCCCAGCTGTTGGTGGCTCTTTTGAAGGCATCAGATTTGCAGTCAGAGTGTAGGGGTTTATTGCTCTGTACTCAAATGTTCTTGTAACGATCTCTTTTTTTTCCCCCTTGATTTCTGTAAGCTTTTTATTTCACTTAAAAAAAATCAGCTTCCAGAAGGATTATTCCAGTTGGGAGATGTTCTGAGGAATGAAGATTAGCAGACTCTATGCCCTCTGCTATAGAAATGATTGGGGGGAAAATACAAATCTCCCTTGCACATTTTCTCAGGTCAGGAATGACCAGCAATAAAAGCCATCCAGCGATGTGGGTCTTTCTGCCAAAATATTCATGTCACTGAGATGAATGACAAGCCCAACACTTTACTAGTGCATATCTGTTGAAGAAGGTGGTTCCTTTCAGTGCTGCCAAATGTTTCAATTCTGTCTTTAGGTTATAATTTAAAGTATAAATACTTAACAAGGGCAAGGCAATGTCTTTCAAGCAGAAATAAATCTACCATCACTACACATGTGTAAAAATATAAAAATGCTTATTAGTAACCATATACGCCAATAGACAAATTTTAGTAAGTTTGAAATAGCATTTTTTACTCACCTTAAAGGCATAGAAAAAATGTGGATGAGGTTTTTTTTTTGTTTTAATAATTTATTTTTTCTGCTCTCCTCTTAGCTGCAAACTAACTCTACACTCAGAAAATCTCACAGGATAGATGGTATATGAAATTTCATATCTTCTTCCCTGGAGTTGGGACTTTTGATGTTCACGTAGTTTGTCTACATATTATAACCTCTGCTTTGTAACTAAATTGAATGTGCTCCCTACAGAGAGTATACTAGATTGAATTTTGCCATTTAATATAGTAGGTAAGAGAGAATCTCAGTTGCTCATCTTTAGGTAAATACTTAGGAGATGTGTGGAAAAGCAAAGCTTACTTTATACCTACAAATGTGTTCTCCACAGTGCTTTGCCAAACCCGGGACAGAGCCTCTTGACTATTTGGGCTGGTGAAGCCTGGGAGAGAGGAGTCCTTTCTGTCTGGGTTTGGGGCACTGCTGGGGCAACTTCGCCACCCCCAGGCAGGGTCCAGAAGCTGGGCACCCCACGAGGCATGCTGACTAAGGCCAGTAAAAACAACATCAGAATAGGAGAGTCAGAATAAAAACCCGGAGAAGCTGTACGCAGGACCCCCAGGGGTTAAAGGCAGCTGTAAATATTGAGTGACACATAGAGAAAGAAGCACTTGGGGCTAAAAGAAGGTGGCTGATGTGAGCAAAGTGATGATTTCACTTTTTGAATTACATATATTTAATTTTATTTTCTGTTTATAAAAGTGATACCTGTTTACTGAATAGAACTTGGAAAGTACAGAAGACTCTCAAGTAGAAAAAAGAAATTGGGCATGATGTCTCTTCCCCCAATTGGAGTTAGCCATTTTGAATGTTGTACTCGGTGTGCTTCCTTTAATTCATTTTCCCAAACATTTAAACCTAAGTAAGATCGCATCGTGTGTGTACGTAACTGTATATCATTGTTTCTCTGTATTCATTTATTCAACATTGAAGAAGCATTTGCCACATGACTGCTGGAAGTTCTAGGCCTTGGGTTTCCATAATGAGCCATACAGAGTTCCGCCCCTCAGGCTACTTTTGCAGGTGGAGGTTTTTAGGAGAATAAGACCACACTCAGCTCTGAGACAACTTCCCTGCACTTTGGGGTAGGAGGCAGGCCAGGCCTCCAAGGAAGCATGTTAAAGTCTTCAGCTAGGAATAGGCCCACACTTGCCCTGCATGTTGGCTGTGCTAGGTTCTGGCTGAAGATAGGTCAGGTAAAGGAGAAGCTCCTCTTGTGGAAGTCAAGGGTAAATATTGAAAATACAACGAATGAGACAAGACCACCCACATCTTCCTACTTCTCAGTCTATCAGTGTACCTGTGCAGATACCCAGATGCCTTCCCCTGGCATATGGGTTTGTCACCAGTCCTGTCTGACATGAATTCTATTACCTGTGTGAGGAAACTGCCCCTCTCCCACCTTCTCAAGGGCTTTGCCTTATCTTCTTTCCTGTTCTCTCTTGCATTCCTGCATCACCTATTTCCCCCTCGGTACAGCACCATTCTTATCAGCACACAAACAATTTCTAGAATTCAACATCTTAAAAAAATACTTCTTGACCCCATCTTCCCTTCCAATGACCAAACTATTTCTCTAACTCCTTTCATAGCATAATGTCTTCAGGGTGTCCCATACTTGCTGTAACATCTTTCTTTTTACCTCTCCTTCTCTCCTCTTCTTTCCAATAAAGCTTCTGTCACATTTTCTTCTCTGCCACCAATGACTTCCATGAGGCCAAATCCAATGCTTATGTCTCGGTCCTATTCTTATCAGAACCCAGAGTACTTTCAACACTGTTGAACACTTTTCCTGTCATGAAACACTTTATATCAAAATCTTCCATGACAGGATACTCATCTGTTATTCTTCCTACTTCTTGGCCAGTGTAAAGGCCTCCTGACTGGTTTCCCAGCTTCCACTCATCCCCATTCAACTGAAATCCATGTGTAATTTTAAAAAAAGTAAATAAGATCATTTAATTCCCTTGCTTACACTCTTCAGTGACAGCCTCTTGCCCCTAGAATAACATCCAAGCCTGCACTGTGGGCTGCAGTCTGATTCCTGCCTCCGCTCTGACCTCACAGCTACCATTCTCCTGCTGGTTCACTATACATCAGCCACTTTGGCTGCTTCCTGTTCCAAGTCAATCTGGCCAAGGTGGTTTCCTCCTCCAGTGTTCACTGCAGCCCTTAGCCTGGAGTGTCTGTTGTCCATATCTCTTCATGCTGACCCCCTCTCATCATTCAAGTATTTTTTTCTGACATTATATTTGGATTTTGTCACCAGAGCTTCCCCACACAAGTTTATTTGAGAAACTTCCAGTTGCATTCATCGATTTAATTTGTGAAATGCATTTTTTTAAAGCTAATGTTTACTGAGTCTTTGGTATGTGCCAGGCATTGGGCTATTTTTCACAACCCATTTTAATGATGACAGACCAATTTTCTGAACAGATTACATGGTTGAGTAGTGTTTGCAACACATCCATTATGTTGGCCAGATATCAGAAACATAGACATTTCAAACTGTTAATAAGGCAAGGATACGAGCTGCCTACATGGTGAAGGGTGATGGTAAACCAGCTGTTAACGTTGCTGGGATGCTTGTGATCTGGTAGGTGCTGAGCTAACTTCTTCACATGAATGATCTCCTTTAATCCTCATTTCAATCTCATGAGGTAGACTGTTTTATCATCCCCATTTTACAGATGAAGACACTGAGAATTATAGACGTTAAATGATTTTCCAAGGTGACACATCTATTAAGTCAAGATATAGGAATCTGGTGGTCTCAACTTAGAGCTACATTCTTTGTATTTCAAAATGACATATTTGGTGTGATGTCATTTATATTAAAAAAAACTTCACAAAATGACACCAGTATGACTTCTGTGAGTTATGTGTACATGATGTATGTATGCAAATGCAGAGAAAAGATCAAAGATGATGTACCTTGAACTTAAAAGTGACTAGCTCCAGAAGGAGTTGAGGAGATGATGAGATTGAGAATGGCCACAAAGGGATTGAGACTTAGCTATAAGTTTTAGACACTTTGTTTTGCAAGGTAAATATGTATATACCATCTCTATTGTAAGATAAACAAATTTTAAGGATGTCCTGATTTTTCATTATATTGTGAATGCAGGAGTGATCATTCTTTTACCATTTATGAGTAACCACCTGACAACCTGCTATTTCTGGCCCTGATTTTGCTTTTATATTATCTAAACTATTCCTATATCCTCTCATTCACTCTGTAAATCTGGTAAACTATAAGGAGCATAAAGGATTACATTCATTAGCAATTTTATAGAGAAATGTTTCTGCACGTTTCCCTGCACACATTTTTATTTATGATATTTAATATCTGATGGGCAAGCTTCCAGTTGATAAAACAAGCCTTCTTCTCTCCCCAGAGCTGAAGCCTTATGATCATACTTTGTGAACCATCAGAGCACAGGTGATCCAGTGCTTATGATGGTGTTAACATGAAACAGAAGCTCTTGCCCAGTTAGTCTTAAAGAGCATCACACAAAAATATTTTACAGTCTAGATAGAAACTCTGATGAGTGGTTATCAGGAGTCACATTTGAACTTAAAACACTTTTATACTCATGATGTCCTTTGAGGCTCAAGACTATGAAGGAAGAATGGTGTGACATATTTTAAGTCCATTCTCTGGATAAGAAAACTGAGATGAAGAAAGGCGACAGGACCTGCCGATTGTTACAGCCACTAAGAGTGTGAGATTCCAAACCATGTTTTCTAAATTCAAATGCTCTGGCATTTTTCACTATAGTGCATTGCCTCCCAAATTCTTTCAGGGTTGACCAGATGCTCTTTTACAATTACAGGCACTATAAATTGCATTTTATACATTTTATAATTTGCAGTAAGACTGAATAGTAACTAGGACACCTAATTTAAAAGGAGAAAAAGCAGGACTCTAATGAATACACTGTATGGCAAGTGAGTGTTTGCTGACACTTTCAGTTAAAGGGTTCTTTATTACTATTCAACTTCTGGTGTTTACATTAGATGTGAAAGTTAAAGATATACACCACTTTGGGGAAACATTAAAATGCTACAAGTGAGTTTTGCCTTATTTAAATAACTGGCACCATTCTTGGAATCCTATAAAAGTGCCCATTTTGCCTTTTAACAATGTTTTATTTTGCTTCATGGGTATGACAGGTGGGGCTCTGAAAACCATCTTAGGGTTGTCTTAGATATTAAAAAAATAATTCTGATCATACAATATCAAAAATTGGGAGAACTCCCAGAAATCAACTTCTTTCAATTTCTTATGTTTTGACCTCTTTCATTTCCCTCAACTGAATTGAAACCTGTCCTCAAAAGTATAACATACTCCCTCAAAAAATAGCTTCCCTCTTTGGGCAAATCTAACTAGAACTAACTAGCTAAAAAGATCTAACTTACTAACTTTAGTTCCTTTATATACATGTAAGTGTAAATATGTAGGCATAAACATGTATATAGATCTGTAATCTACAGTCTTATAACACTTTCCCCTTTGTATCCCAGTTCTGTCCTTCAGAGCCACACAGATAGGGGTATATTTTGTAAATTACAAAGCGCCGCTCACATGTAAGCTCTTATAATAACACAAAATCCATCTATTGCTCCTTCTACTTAGGCAAGCAATACAATGATCGGAGACATTAAGGTGTAGCTTAGAGAAGGGCTTTAGCCGCTCCCCATTATTACCATCCAAATCCTCCATATTGCAAATGAGTGGACATTCTTGATTTAAATATCAGTGTGCTTATCTTTTGCTCTGCAAAAGCAAAATCAGTTTTAAATGAGCATACGGTCTTAGTGAGAACAATGAGTTTGGAAACCTTGATTCTGGAGAAGTCTCCATCCGACCAAAGTCCCTTAAGCCTGTGTCAATAGAAATTCTGAAGCAACCATTGCTCCGGATATTCATAGCTATAAATCCCACTCCTGTTAGTTTTCTATTTCTGCCATAACCAATTACCACAAATTTAATGGATCAAAACAACACAAACTTACTATCTTATGGTTCAAGAGATCACAAGTCTGTCATGAGTCTCACTCATAGGGTTAAAATCCTTTCTGCACTCAGCAGGGCTGCACTCCTTACATTGGTTCTAGGACAGAATCCATCTCCTTGCTTCCTGGAGCTTCTAGAGGCCACCTGCATTTTTTGGCTTATAGTGCCATTTCTCTGTCTTTAAAGCCAGCAGTGTGACATCTTTCTGATTCTGTTTCTATCATCCCATCTCTTTTTCTGGCTCTTTCTGTTCTTCTGCCTCCCTCTTCCACATTTAAGGACCCTTGTGATTACAATGAGTCAACTCAGAGAATCTAGTATAATTCCTCCCATAAAGTCAGTTGATCAGCAAATTTATTCTATCTGCAACCCTAATTCCTCTTTGCCATGTAACCTAACATATTCACAGGTTCTGAAGATTAGGACATGGACATTTTGGGGGGTATTAATCTGCCTACCATGTTGACCTTCCCCAACCCTTTCCTTTTCCTGACTATCCATCCCCACTTTCCTCCTCATATGACATGGTATTGAATGCACATCTCCCTGGTTGCTTTTTCCTGGACTTTTGTTCATTCATAATATATTGAGAACCACTATGAATCAGATGCTGTGGTAGGTGCAACGGAGTTCACACCTGGTGAAAGTTGACAACTCCACAGAACTATAGGGATAGGGAAAGAGGCGTGTATGAGATGCTATTAGGGGCTAGTTTGGCCGGGAGGCTGACACCTAGAGATCAGTGTTCAGGTTCAGAAAGTTTACGAAGGTCTTTGGATCAACAATCATGGGCAGGAAGGGCTGAAAGCAGGGTGGGCAGAGAGAGAACTCTCACTGAGCACCAAGCAGTCTCCTTGGTATTTCCCAACGCCCTCTTGGTCATCCCACCTTCAGGACATGGATTCATTAGGGAGGGACCCAGATGAAAATAAGTAGTGGCTCCAGTAACCTCAGATATTCCCAGATTCCATTCTCTGTTGTCCCTTCTCTCTTCTCCATCCAGGTCCCAGAATTTCAGTGTTCATGCGACATTTGCTTGACCAGCTCTAAAAATTTATCTGTTAAATTCAGGGGTAGCATGGAAATTACTGATCAGTTTAAATTCCCAAAGGAGGCGTGTAATTCTCCAGGAAGCGGGAAATAAGTGTCTGTAGAATTTAGGCATTCCAAGTTGGACCTGCAGATGCGTGGAGATATTTTAGAGTCTCAGCACTTCCCCTGCCCTTGAAATTCATATGTATGACAGGCTTTTTTTTTTTTTTTTTTTTTTTTAACCAAATGACTTCAGAAAAAAAAAAAAAGCAAAACAAAACAAAAAACCATGCTTATTTAGAAGAGAATGGCAGGGACATTCTTTTTGATTCTCTCAAACCAGAACTCATAAGAACTCAACACTGGAAACTCTAGAATCTATCTGTAAAAATTGACTCTGCTATTTTAACCTGCTTCCTCGGGTCATTTTAATTATATCTGAAGAAAGAGTCATGAGAGGCAAATGAATTAAATTTCCTTTCCTAAGTAATTACAGTACAAATCTAAAACTGTTATACCCCGTTTCCTAGAAATAACTAGGGAGGAGATTTTCTCTCTCTTTTTATTTTTACTTTTTGTCCCCTACTCATTTAGGAAAAGATGTAGTGATTAAGCAGAAATGAAAAAGCAATAATAGGAAGGTAAGTGTGAAAGGCAACTTAATTTCCTTGTTGCTCTGAACGCTTATAGTAGAGCGTGGGTTCTCACCCTTTCACCAAAGTAGCTTAATAATAGAACACATGTCAGTGCCTAGCTGAACTTTTTTTTCTTAAAGATGAACTAATTTCAAAGTTTTTGCTGGTTTACTTTATGCACCTTAATTCAGGTGCTTATTTGGTTGAGGTGCTGCAAAATGAAGTTCCTTAAATGTTCTGCCGTGAAAATGACACTTACTTCTGATTGTGATTCTGAGTTTTTAAAAGACACTTTCTGTGCCAAGCCCATTTGATCAACGGGCAAACTGTGTTATTTCATCATTTAACAAGCCTTTCTCGACATTTGCACCATCACTGACAGAACTCAAGCATGCAGAGCTTAGTTCCAAATGAAGCATGCAGAAGCGCAGGCTCTAACGTGGCTTACAGAGGAGGGGTGCTATTTTTGCAAATCCATTCTCTGGAGATCTTTGCTACTCAGAATGGACTGGCAGCAACAACATCACCTGGGAGCTTGTTAGTGCAGAATTTCAGGTCATACTACAGACGTGCTGAGTTGGAATCTGCATTTTATTAAGGCCTCATGAATATTCATAAGCAAGATTAATATTTGAGAAGAACAGGTAGAGAACATTCTAAGCTCCAATGATTCCTCTGTTTTCTCTTTTGCTCCACTCTATCAAATAGTATTATATTATTCAGAATAGACCTCTTCACATAAAACAACCCCAAATCTCAGGGGCTGAACAAAAAAAGATCAATTTTCACCTCTTAGTCAATTGTGGACTAGGAGGCGGGCAATCTTCCCTATGTCATTTGTGAACAGTCATTCTGTCCAGTGGCTTGTCTATCCCCAGGGACGTCCTAGTTCATCCCTGGACCCCTGATTCTGAGCTTTCCCTGAAGGAAGAGCCAGCACATAGAGGAATGTGCAGGACCCATTTATGGGTCAGGAATGGAGAAGATATCACTGCTACCTGCATCTTGTAGGTCAGGACTCAGTCACATGGCCACATCTAGCTGCTAGAGAGACTGAGAAAGGTCCCTTATCTTTTTGCATAGAGGGGAAAGAAAGTGTTTCTGATAAACTTTTAGTCAGTCTCTGCCTTGCTCATCCATCATCCAAGATCCAGCTAAAGCCCTACCTGTTTCTGAACTGCTTCAGGCAGGAGGATGTCTTCTAAATGACTATGGCACTTATTAGTTGGTCTTTTCATTTACGCATTCCATAAATATCCTTGTATATTATCATTCAGGGATGTATGTCTTATTTTCCGTTAGAATTAATAAGCACTTGTAAGGCAGTTGATCATGCCATTTATTTTTTAAAAATTCTGCAGAGCCAAGATTACTTTTATGCATATAATGACCATATTATTAACATTTATTGATCAAGTGAATGAATATTTGGGGAAGTATAACAGTTCTTCTTATATCAGCATTTAGTAGATATCTCATGATTCTTTTTCAATGTCTGGATTTTATGATTAACCCCCAAATTTCATTAAAATTATCCTCCTAATCTCTTGTCACCTTTTTGCATATGTTTTCAATTTTCTAGCCTTAATGCATCCTAATAGCAGTGCTTTGGTGGGGGGCATGACATGGGCCACTGAACACATCATTACACCCATGTCATGGTCAAAGTCCCAAGCAAAAATATAACTTGCGTAAAATCATATAACTGGTAAGTATGGAGAAGCCAGGGTTTGGATTCAGGTGAGTCTTAGGGCTCCAAATCCAGGATATTGTTAATTGTCCCCCATATTTTCTTCAATAGATAACTGCATTCTCTTGACTACTTCAAAACATGATGATCATTGACAATATTGTGAAGAATTAAGTATAATTTATAGATGGCTTTTTCATTTTTTAGTTCCCATTTTGCCAGTGTTGTCCAGGGAATGTAGGCTTGTTGGATCAGAGCTTTTAATTTATCAAAAAAGTTTGGAATCTTTGCATAAAATAAGGTTTTTGGCTGTATCCAACCCAGTAGAGCTGGTAAGTAAACTCAAATATAAGGACACTCAGTTTTATTGTAGTTTTGATGCCAAGACAAGTTTGGCTTTTTTTTTTTTCTTTTTTGTTCCTATTTTCTTTGTTTCTTTTTTTTCCTTCTTCTTCTTCTTTTTATCTGTCTCCATGGCTGCTTATAACTTATTTTCTTTTCCTTAGAAATTAAAATATTAACTTGTGTACACTTAAGCCACACATTTTCTTTGACTTTGTCTAGAGCTCAGTGGGCTCTTTGAGTGTGAAAATTTCTTCTTCTGCTAATATTCTAATCTCATTTGTTTATTGCATATCCTCTCTTTGCTATCTTTTGGAATTCCAATTTTGCATGTTTTAGGTCCTGGATTAATCCTTTATCATTCTCTTGACTTTTTCTCATTATCATTTTTTCTTTGTCTTTGTTCCTGGAGGATTTTTTTTGAGTTGATATTGTAAATCATATATTTGATTTGCTGCTTTATACAATATATAGTTCATTGCCCCTGAACCTTTTATTTTATTTTACTTTTTTTAATTGAAGTATAGTTGACATATAGTGTTATATTTGTTTTAGGCGTGCAACATATTGATTCAACAATTCTATACATTACTCGCTTTCCACTATGGTGTCACCATGCAGCATTATTACAGTATTATTGGCTATATTCCCTATGCTGTACTTTTCATCTCTGTGACTAGTTTACTTTGTAACTGGAAGTTTGTACCTTAGTCCACTTTATCTATCTTACCCATCCTCCGACCCACCTCCCCTCTGGCAACTACCAGTTTGTTGTCTGTATTTAAGAATCTGTTTTTGTTTTTTTTATTTGTTTTTGTTGTTGTTTCTTTGCTTTATTTTTTAGATTTCACATATAAGCCAAACTCAAAGCATTTTAAATTTTGCTAGTCCCATGTCTTTCAAGAACTAAATCTTGTTCCTACTTCAAATAAGCAACTTTCTCTTGAAATACACTCAGAAAATGAATCAGAAATTTTTCCTTGAGAATTTTTTTTCTTCTTGGAGGGAATTTTTCTCAAAGGAAAGTATTTGTCCTGAGGACTCAAATAATCATCTTATGATCTGATGATTTTTTTCACTATGCCTGGTGATTTTCTTTCATCTTCTGTAGATCTAAGGTGGCTACTATTTTATTCGCAAGAAAAAAAGCAAATTTTACATGTGATTAGTTTTAGTTTAGGTAGGTATGGCGAAAGTCTCTGATTTACTCAATGGTTTTTGCTGTTTAATATCTCTCCATTGCATTGTGTCCCTTTATATCTCTTAATCATCTGGGTGTATCCCTGCCCCATTGTTGAAGCCCCTGAAAATGAAGGAGAGTGTGACTATTGGTGCTGGAGCCTTCAGAATCCGAAGACCCAGGATCATTCTTTAATGGTTCCAACAAGGTGCCTGGTTGTCAATCTGTGTCATCTGACCAGCAAAGAGGAAGGAAGTATTTTACTCTATACGTTAAAAAAAAAATAGACTTAATTTTTTAAAAGATTTTATTTATTTATTTGACAGAGAAAGAGAGAACACAAGCAGGGGGAGTGGCAGAGGGAGAGGGAGAAGCAGACTCTCCGCTGAGCAGCTGAGCAGGGAGCCTGTCATGGGGCTTGATCCCAAGACCCTGGGATCATGACCTGGGCCGAAGGCAGACGCTTAACCGACTGAGCCACCCAGGCGCCCCATAGACTTAATTTCTTTAGAGTAGTTTTAGGTTCACATAAGCATGAGCAGAAAATACAGAATTCCCATACACTCCCTTTCTCCCTCTTTCCTTCCCCAGTTATTAACATTTTGGATTAATGTTGTACATTTCTTTACAGTCAATGAGCCAATATTGATACATTATTATTAACTAAAGCCCAGAGCTTATATTAGGGTTCACTCTTAGTGTTGTACATCCCATGGGTTTTGACAAATGCATAAGGTCATGTATCCATCATTACAGTTATCACACAGGATGTTGTTTTTGAATAGTTAAGTTCACTGTACTCCTTAGCCCCACACAGTCACCAGTTGGCTTGGAAATAGTATCGGCCACATTTTTAGGGCCCAGAATTACTGAAGTGCTGAATCGTGTGTACTCCAAAAGCAATGACATCGGCTCTTGTTGGGGGAAAGCAGCATGAGTGTTGGCTGCACCGAGATTCAACACAGTTGGAAAGAAATATGACCTTTCATCAACGCTAGAATGAAATTTCCAAAATCATGCATGGAGTAGAAATTTCTTTTCTATTAAAAACTCTGTGGTCAAAAGAGAAAACAAAAAACAAACCAACAAACAAACAACATCATGGTTTCCTTTTTCATTGACCCTGCTATTTTGAGTGTGGGGACATCTTTATTAGGACGGGGATTCTTTGTTTATAGGAAATAGGAAGGGAGCTCTACAGTAAGGGATTGCTTAAAGGATGAGTATTTGGACTATTCTTGCACATTGGTTATGGTGTGATGAAGGTAACTGGGATCTATGCCCTTTGCTAACATATATGAACTTCTTTACTGCTATTTCTGGCTTGCTGAAGCAATGCCCCCTATGTCTCAGAATATCTTTGCCCCCTATGTCTCAGAATATCTTTCCCCCCTCAGGTAAGTTTTTGAAATCTTCTCCATTTGCTTTTTAAGCTTATTTCTCTTTTGCTTGCATTGGTTGACCAGGTGTTATTTTTCTATTGCTCTGTAAAACATTAACACAAATGTAGCAGCTTAAACTTACTCCTGTTTGTTTTCTCAGTTCTGTTAAGTCAGAAATCTGGGTGGGCGAGACTGGGTTTTCTTCTCTGGGTCTCACACTCCAAGTCTTGCCTGGGCTGAGCTCCCATCTAAAGTCTCTGAGAAAGAGTCTACATTCAAGTTTATTCAGGTGGTAGAATCCAGTTCCCTGTGGCTATAGATCTGAGATCTATGTTTCCTCGGTGGCTGTCCTCAACATTTCAAAATCACCAGCATTCCTTCACACATGTCCTTTCCATTTTCAAAGGACCAATGGCAGGTCAAATCTTCCTTACATTTTATATATCTTTGACTTCCACTACCAGTCTCAGAAAGCTCTCTGCTTTAAGGGTTAATGTGATTAGATCAGCCCCATCAGGATAATTAGCATAGGCTGATTAAAGTCAACTGTGCTTTAGTGGGGAGTGATGTTGCCTATAGTCTATATCTATAGTCATGGGAGTGATATTTCATTATAGTCACATGTTCTGAAGATTAGAGCATGAACTCTTCTGGGGAGCATGCATGGTAGCATGTTTAGAATGATAATTATGCCTACTTCCCATCCTCCTGCCCCCCATCCTTTGTGCTATTGTTGCCATATATTTTACTTTTTTATGTGCTCTAAACACATAGAACATCATTACTATTTTTGCCTTAGACAGTTATCTTTTAGAACAATTAAAAATAAGGATAAAACACCCTTTTGTTTTTACCTTCAATTTTTTCCCATTTCCAACATTATTAATTACTTTATGTAGAATATCAATTTCCTTCTGTCTGAGAGCTGCTTTTAATATTTCTTTAGAATAAGTCTGTTGGCAATAAATTCTCTCAGTTATTGTTTGTCTGAGAAAAATCTTCCTTTGTTCTTTATGTTAAAAGATATTTTCATTGGGTGTAGAATTCTTTGTTGACAGGGTTTTTTTCTTTTTTTCAGAGTTTTAAAGATATCACTCTGTTTTCTTTTAGCTTATATGGTTTCTGCTGATGAGGTTCCTGTAACTTTTATTCTTGTTCTTCCATTAGTAATATACCTCGTTTCTTTGGATGCCCTTCAATTTTTGGCATATAGCAATTTGAATGTGATATGCCTAGATTATTTTATTTTTTCTGGCTTGATGTGCTTTGAGCTTTTTGGATTTGGAGTTTGGTGCCCATAATGACTTTTAGGAAATTCTCAGCAAAATATTCTTTTATGCATCTATATCTTTTTCTGTGATTTAAGTCATGTATATTTTAGACCACTGGAGATTTTCCTTTAGTTCTTCACTTGATCTTAGCCAAAAGGCCAAGAAGCGATTCTTATAGTTCTTAATAATGGTTCTATACTGTTTTTATTTTCACACATTTTCTCTTTGTATTTCGGTGTGGGTAATTTCTACCGAGCTATCTCCAAGTTTATTGCTTCTTTCTTTGGCCTTGTTCAGTCTACCGAGGAATTCATAGAAGGCGTTCTTCATCTCAGTTTACAGTTTTTCAATTGTACCATTTACATTTGATTCTTTGTTATAAATTCCAACTCTCTGCTGAAGTCACCCCTCTGACCTTGTATGTTGCCTACTTTTTACATTAGGATCTTGCTGTAGTAATAATAGTTATTTTAAATGCCTTGTCCAATAGTTCTAGCATATTTGTCCTATCCAGGTCTGGTTCCAGGGATTGTGTTTTCTCTTGCCTTTTTGTGTGTGTCATAGCTTTTTGTTGGAAGTCAGACATCTTATGTAGGAGAGCTGTCAGTAATGTAAATATTTTTTTATGTTTAGAGATGTGCATGCCTTTTCTACTGAGAGACCTTTAGAGTTGGGGGGCAGGGGTGAATTAATCTAGACAGGAGTTGAGCTGTGTTGGAGGTTTGTTGTTGCTATGGTTACCCTGAGTGCACCACAGGCACCAAATTCCTCTAGTGGCATCTCCTGTTAAAGGTGAAGGTTGATTTGAGGTCTTTTTTTTTTTTTTTCAATTTCTACTTTTACTTGGACCTAGATTTTTCCTTTGTGTGTGCCCTGAAGAGAATCTATCTCCTGTACCTCTTCAGCTATATTCTCCTATTACTTTTACTAAGGGAGTTCTCTGTTACTTGTAGGAAACGTCAGTCTTATACACAGGCACTTCAGGCCGGGCTGTCAGGTGTATGCTCTTGCATGTTCTCCAACTATAGTATGTGGTCCTGGTGAGTATTTCTACCCCTCCCCCAGCTTTCTTTGGCTCTTCTCTTCACACAGCTGCAGTGATTGCACCAACATCCTAGGGTAGTCACCTTTCTTCATGCAAATTAGGGTTTGTGTTCTTTTTTTTTTTTAAAGATTTTATTTATTTATTTGACAGAGAGAGACACAGCGAGAGAGGGAACACAAGCAGGGGGAGTGGGAGAGGGAGAAGCAGGCTCCCCGCAGAGCAGGGAGCCCGATGTGAGACTCGATCCCAGGACCCTGGGATCATGACCTGAGCCGAAGGCAGTCGCTCAACCGACTGAGCCACCCAGGCGCCCAGGGTTTGTGTTCTTTAGGGAAGATAGTGGAGATAGGTCTAGATAGAAATTCAGTAGGGGCTGCTGTTCCACTTCCCAAAACAGCAATATCTGGGAAGCTTTCCAGGATTCTCTCTAATCCTCCCTGTGAGCACCTGTGGATTCATGGAAGGAAAGCATGCCCAAGGATGTAAATCCTATACATCATCTGTCGCTTCCAAGGGCTTCAGACTCTTGCACTGATATAATTAATTAATTGTAATTTGTTACAGTTTTAGCAATTCATTAAAACATTTTAGCTTCATACCAGCTTATGTTTTGACCCTCAGCCTCTGCCCCAACCAAACAAATCCTTGGTGCTTTTTCTCCCTGCAGATGCCAATCTCTAGGTGTCAAATTGTCTATTTTCTCCATGAGCTAAACTTTCTGATGGGTCCCAGAAAAGTTGGTAATTTGAGTTTGTCTAGTGTTATAAGTTTGAATGCTCTTTGTGGTTCTCTATATTTCTGAGCTGAAACTGGCATACTATGTATTTTAATTAACTCATTCTTAGGCAAATATTTAGCAGCATCTAGAGAGCACAGCCAATACAGCAATAATCTACATGACAATCAGAATTATTCCTTTATGCACTGAATGTAGACATCTTGTTATTTAGAGTTGCACAATCAAAAATCAATCCTATTTTATTTGAAAGCAGTTATGTTAATTTGGCTTACGAGTTTTACAGAAGCAAAAGTAACCTGTAGACATTGGTGTTTCCATACTGTTTCTCTGGTGCCTGTATTGTTCCTGTGGCACAGTGTTTGTGTGCCTCCTTCAGACTGAGTCTTTGCGAGAAGGTGTGATGTCTCATCTACCTTTGTTTTCCTTTTGCCAAGCACAGTATCTGGTATAGAGTGGCAACTCAATAAATACTTGTTTAGTGTTGCTCAATATCTCTGGGTCTCGCTCAGTGAGTTGATGCACTTCCTGAGAGTCTTTGGTTTCCCAGACATCTATATCTCAAGAGCTGACCAAAGTCTTCTTCCGACTGTTTGGCTTTATTATACAATAAAAAGCACACAATTCAGATGTGCTCTGAGAAAGCCCGGGGCATGTGCCAAAGTGATGTGTGTGTGCTTCAAGGAGCTT
Organism: Neomonachus schauinslandi; assembly: GCF_002201575.2. Lineage (NCBI taxonomy): Eukaryota > Metazoa > Chordata > Mammalia > Carnivora > Phocidae > Neomonachus > Neomonachus schauinslandi. Next base: position 15,457,757 of record NC_058411.1, read on the forward strand.
TATTTTTTAGGCGGGGAACCAGAAGCCACTGGATGATCTCCAGATTTAACTACTGTGTCTTGTAGTTGGAGTATTTTTTAATGCTTAATGAAAAATAGGATTTTAATTTGAACTCTATAAGGCAAGAAGAGGCTTACACAAAGGGAACAAGTACAAGCAGACATGGAGGAGAGATGGAAGAACAGTGACTGCCTTCATTATGCGTGTGCAGTTCAGCAGAAATGATGCTCTGGGTGAATCTTAAATAGTCTAGCAAAGTGAAATGCCCTCAGCTCATCTGTTAAGTCAGTGAATATGGTAATCTGTGTGTGACAGAAGCCTCCACAGCTGCTCCTCAGCAGTGCAATCTGACGGGGGGATTTGTTTTTGTTATAAGGCTCACTGGACTCTCCATAATGCGTGAAAGAGAAAAGTTTGACTCTCGTTTGCAGCAAATAACTCTTTAGATGATGATTTCTCTTGCTTTAGGGTCTTGATATATGTGCAAGGAATAGGTAGTGGGGTTTGATTTGGAAGAATAAAATCGATTAGAGCCTGCCCCTCTGGTTCCCCCACCTACCTCCTTTCACCACCCCCCCCCACCCATATCATATATTCACAATACACTAAAGTTGCTCATTTCAACATCTCTGTAGAGGATTTAAGGCTGCTGACTTGGCAGGTCAGATCCCACGTATCTTGTTGCTGGTCCTACGTTGCTGTTGTACCAAGGGAAGTAGGAGGCTTTGTAGAAAGAGAAGAGAGATCATGGGCTTTAAAGCCAGCCAGGGCTGGGTTCAAATCTGGACCCTGCTATTTTCTAGCTTTATGATCCTGGTCAAGTGATACAGTCTTTCTGACCCTCAGGCTCTCATCTATAGCATAGAGGTATAGATGAGAGGTACAGCACTAAACCCATAGAATTCCTAAGAGGTTAAAATGATGTGTGTATGATGTGTGATGAGGATGAAAAATGTGTGTAAGACATTTGGTTCAGAAAAAAAGGGGGGATTTAATAGATGGTAGCCATTATTACTAATATCACTATTGCTTATTTTCATCCCTGGCTTCATGAATTTTCTTTCAGCTGTTTTCCGAAGCCCTTACCCTATAGACTCAGCCACATATGTCGAACTCCTCCTCATGCTCAAATCCTTCACTTGGCAAGGTGCTCAGCCCCTTAGCTTGCAGATGTGTGGAGTCTTGCTTGATCCTTTCTTAATAGCCTGGGTCCGTGGCAGGCTTTTATTCCTAACCCATGTTGAAGCCCCTCCCTGCAGGAGGATTAGATAGCTCTATCTCCTTGAGTGCATGTGTGGCCATGTGATATACTTTGACCAGTGAAATATAAGCGAAAGTGGTGTGTTATTGCCAGGCAGAGCCTTTAACCTGTGGGTGGTCATTTTTTACCATCTCTCCAATGACAGAGCCACATCGGGATGGATCTTCCCAAGGCTTGGGTCCTTGAGTGGCGGTGATGAAAAGAGCCTGGTGACTATGATAGAGGTAGTATGAGTAAGAAGTCACTCTTCTGTTATAAGCTGAGAGGTTTTTGATTTATTACTGCAGCATAACCTGGCCCATCCTAAGTGCTATGAGCCTCATCCTTCAATTCTAGCTCCAGTTAGAGTTCTCTTTACCTGCCAACAGCTCCATCAACCCATGTGGATCTTTGGTCCCTGTCAAGTTGTTCTGCCCATTCAATGACTGTCAAATGGGTGCGTAAGGCCACAAGCCAATGGTTCTGCTCAATCTATCTTTTCCTCCCACTTATTATACTCTGACTCTAGCCTGCTAAAATCTGCTCTAAATGTCAAACTGAATTACACACAGGTGTAAAGAAAGTTGGGGCTGGGAAGGGTGGCTATGGGATGCTTCAATTCTTCTACTCTCCCTACATTTCCCAACTCTCATTCTTTTTGCCTGGTGCTCAAACTTGACATGCAGTGTAGTTCCCTACAGAGAGGCTGGGGCTACAAATAGGCAGGTCTGGCTCTGGGGCTGCCAGACAGAGGCTGCATTGCTAATCTTGGGCCATTTGTCCTCCCTCCAACTACGCTGCTCATGGTGATCAGGGGCTGTCTGTCTGTCCTTGTCTGCCTCTTGAGCTCTCTGTGTTTTCCTCACAAATACAGTGTCCATCATCTTCATATGTAGCCTCAACCGTGCTTCCATGTCTCAACACTATGGCTGGGAGAACTGAGCAGGTGCTGTCCTACTGGTTAGGTTCAGCGTTGTCTGCCTTGCCTCTCCTGATGCCACATTGAACTTCTGTCCTGTCTCTGAATGCCTCTTTGGTTTTTACCCTGGACTCAGGATCCTTCCAGTATAAAGCCTGCTTCCCTGTTGCAGTCTCAAGGATTATAACCAGTACTCAGAGCTGAACTCTTCGGCCTGAGCCCTGTCACTTCGATGTCAGTTAATTAGTGGCTGCAAAGAACAGAAACCATCTTGAACAAAAAAGGTTTACCATGAAGCTAAACAAATCTTGGAACTAGAAAAAGAAGGTCATTGGAAACCAAGGGAGCTCTTAGTTTCTGTCGTAGGATCTCTATGTTTCAGCCACCGATTGTTGTATAACAAAATACCCCAAGATGCATTGGCCTAAAACAATGAGAATACCTTATTTCTCATGATTCTGTGGGTTGGCCAGGTATTTCCTCTGCTTTAAATAGTGTCAGCTAATGCCCTGGGATGGCTGGAAGTTCCAAAACGTCCTCCCTTTCTTGAATGACAGTGCTGGCTGGGACTAATGGCCAGGCCTTTGGTTCTTCTTTGTGTTCTACTGCCTTTTATCCTAAGTGATTATCCATATGCTATTTCATGGGATCCCTTTATTAGCTGGCACCTGAGCTAGGGAGCCTTCTGGGACTGAACTCACATCTATCGCAGTATGAGTGCTCCAAGAGGGACAAGGAGCCAGGATTTCTGCTTTCAGTACTTGCCGTTTTGTCATTGATTGCCTGAGCAGACAGGTGCTGTTCCACATTTTACCTCTGCTGGGTCAATTACAGTGATTTCAAAGGACATAAATGTGTCTGACAAGTCTCATTGGAAAGAAAATTCCTTCAGATTAACAATAAATTGATCTGATTATGCAATCCTGGTATCATTCAGAAGAAAAACGCAAGGCTGAAGTGGAGTGGCAATCTTTATTCATATCTATCTGTGAGAAAATGGAGTGTAAGGAAAGCTTGAGGCAAGGAATGAAAAATGTCTGCTCTCTGATGGCCAAAAAATACCCGCATCTCAATGATGCTGCTACTCAGAGATGTGCAGGACAGATGTTTAGAAACTATTAAGAGAATTGCAGACTTACTGATTTACCTTTTTGTAATAAGGCAAAGGTCTCAAGATCTTAATATTTGGAACCCAGATGGGAGGTGGCTTTGCCCTTTTGTTAATGACTATTACGCTATTTTTAGGCATTTTTGTGAGCCTGGTGAAGATCAACAGAGTGGTAGCCTACTCTGCCTGTGACCTACAGTAGGCTTGACATGCATGTTAGTCACACCACCTAGCAATGATGGGGAGAAACTAATTGATTGGCTTAATAGAGACAGAGAGATTACACTCAATGACAGGGTAACTGTTGCTCTTGATGGATCACCTCTGTGGTAAAGACTTATCTGACTCTCCCAGGCAAAATGACTCCTTCCTTCCTCTCTTCTCTCACAGTGCCCTGGATACACATCTGTTAAAACACTTCTCAAATCTGTTCAATCAAATATTTATTCAGTCCTTATTAGATGTCATGTTCTGTGCTAAAGGGCAGTAGCAGTGCGTTAATTCATCATCTCTATCTTACTGCATTACTTCACATCCTTACCAGCTCTTTCCAAGAATATAATCCTCATCCCCAAGAAATTTATAGTCTGGTAGGAGATTGCCATAGATGATGTTGATTAAAAACCAAGCCAGCATTACTTCCATTCTTCTCTGCTGGAAGAGACCTCATTTTGTTCTGTTGGCTCCTCCTCCATCCCATGACTTAGGCAAGATCCCAATTAATACAAACCCATCATGGCCAACGAGTGATTGGTTTGTGGGGGGGTCATGTGATTCAACACTTGTCAACATAAAGGGAACTTGGCAGCAGAGCCTTCTAGGAAAGATTTCTTCATTGACACAAAGAGACACAGGGATGTAGGATATTTTCATTTGTAGATTTGATGCCTGGAAGTGCTATATTCACTTATTCCTCAAAAGGAGAGCTTGCCTTCAGGCAAAAAAGGTGGAAAGAACCTGGGTTCATGATGCTATCTTTAAGTTGTTCAAATAACCCAAACTAGAGGTATCCTACAGTAGGATATCTGTTATGGTGCTTATGCCAGTTATTGGCTGAATGCTTACTTTCTAATATAGGATGGAACTGATAAAGGGTAAACTTACTGTAACAATTAAGGCAGAATATGAGAAACACAAAAAGAGAGATACAAAGTGCTATAAGAATTCAGGAGGAGGTAGTTCAATTCACTGGAGTGAGGAGAGACAATAAGAAAAATCAGACTTACAATGTAAGTCACACACAGGCAGCACATTTAGATCATAGAAGGTTTTGGGTGTGTGTCTGGCTTACAGAAAATTTTAAGCCAGGTGTAAAAAAATAGGATCTTTCCTACAAAAGTCAATATTTATTTTTGCATACTTTGCTCCAGTGCCCACCTAGCAATACAGGTGGGGGTTGGGGACTTATAGTCCCATCGATGGGTCCTACGCTTTTCTTGATGCCTCCTGTCCTTATGTCTGCCCCCTGCCTGGTTCTGTTGGTGTTTGATCGCTGTCTCTATGAAGGGAGAAGATTTTACTGCAGAATAAGCTATTATATTTGCTATTAGTGACACTGAGAGTAAAATTTATCAGAATAATAGTGAAATAAGCCAGGAGGTTTGGGATAGAAAAAAAATGGAATATATCTCCCTTCCTTTCTCGCTCTTTCCTTCTTTCTTTTTTCTTTTCTTCCTTCCTTCCTTCCTTCCTTCCTTCCTTCCTTCCTTCCTTCCTTCCTTCCTTCCTTCCTTCCTATTACGAGGGTAAAAGTAGGGGAGTGGACGCATTTGAAGGCATTTAAGAGTTAGAAAAAGATCCATTTGACCTTAAGCCTGTTTCTAAGCAGAAAGATTGAGTTCATTGTGTGTTGAGTGCAATGAAACTTTTTAATAAAATGATTGATGCCCATGGAGTCTGCTATAGCACTTGGTCTACAGGATCCCTGAGGTACTATATATCCTAGATCTTTATTTTCCCAAGCACTTTGAGTATGAGGACACATTATGGGCTACAGTATCCTGTCGTTATATTTAATATATTATTGGATTTACCTACTAAGGTAGAGGACTGATTAATATAAATACAACGATCTCATCCTGGAAGGAATTTCTTTTGCAAAAGAGTTTGACAAGAAGATCCCCTTTTTATCTGGACAATAAAATATACCAATTTCTCAAAACTGTCATGTTTGGCCAGTTCATCTGGTAAGAGAATGGAAAAAGGGAGACATCCATCAATTTTATAATCTGTAGTCTATCACCCTGACCAAATCAGGAGGAAGGGTACATGGAGAACATATTTGGAAAGAAAAGTTATTTTCAAAACGTCTGGAGTAGGAAAACAAATTCCATCAGCTCAATTTCAACAATATATGCAGATAAGATTTTGCTCTTGAGAAGTCTCCATTTGCCCCATTAGCTATAAAACTTTTACCATTGGCCAGCAATAGCATATTAGAATTAGTAATGTGGGTTTTAAAAAAACAACAGTGGTGTAATTAGAATATTAGTATAAGCTTAATGATTTTAAAATGGAAAAGCTAGTGATGTGCTTTTAAAAAAAATCTAAGAAATTATCTAAACAAAATTGGCTCCCTTCCATTCTTTCTGCTTGTTCTTCAGGTAAGAAGTTGAATGAAGAATTAGTACTGCTGCAGATGGGAATACCTGTAAAAACATGAAACAGATCTTGAATTGATTAACAAATGAAGTCCAGAGTAAACAATGGGAATGAAAGGTGAGTGTGTGTGTGGAAGAACAGAGCAGCCTGGCTTTAGCACTATTCAGAAACACTGAATATTTTCTTGAACGTTTCATTTGGGACACCAATTTAGCTACAAATAGCTAGAAGAATCAAAAAGCTTTTTCCAAAATTCAGATATAGGTGTGAAAACCAAAAGAAAGATTCCATGCTCAGTGAAATTCCTCTAAATGGCTGTCAGAGTTCTCATGATAGAATACTTAGAATTTTAAAGGCATTATTATTTTTCACAAATAAAAGTTAAAATGGTAAAATAATATGTCATTTTCCTAATAAGACTGTACTGGCAAATTTGAAGCCTAACCTAGGCTTTGATGGACAGCAGTAGGTATTCAAAACAAAGCAATCTGGAGCATGGTGCCAGACTGCTGGTCTTGTCTCCCAAATCCCTCTTATTAAATGTGACCCTAAGTGTTTTACTTAACTTTTTGGTAGCTCAGTTTTCTGTCTGGTAAAATTAGGCTGTTAATAGTACCTCATGGGTTATTTGGAGGAATAAGTGTGATGACACATGTAAGTGCTTAGCACTGTGCATGACCTGTTCATGTGTTTAGCAGTCAACACACAGGAAGTGCTTATTAAATATTAGATATTATTATAAGGATATCTTATATTTGTAATGTTTGACTGACTTACGTATTTTGAGACTATCACAAAATCTAGAAAACATCTACCTCTGTAAAGATAATTTTGCATAGAAGGGGCTTAGGAATTCTCTGTTGGATAAATATATACATGTATGAATTGGTCAATTTTAGCTTTCTGGCTCTGTGTGTTGATATAAGAACGATAGGTAAATTGATATAAAAGTTATTTGAATAGAAGAATGCCATTTTATGGTAAAAATCAAATAACATTTAAATGTTATTTTGCAATCAGGAATACCATTAAGTCCCTTTGTATCTTACGCATCACAACAAAATCAACAGACATTTGAAAAATGGTATATTTGTGCACAAGGCATTTTTAATTCAGTGAAGGATATTCATTAAGAGTTGTGTGCTCCCTCTCAGCGGGTTGGCTAGGTGGGTGATACCACATACGTTCCTAACTTCTGAGGATTTTCTCACTTGTAAAATGGGCATATTAGTAAGACCTACCACATAGGTTTGTGGTAAAGATTAAATAATATAATTCAGGTACATCATTAGCACATTTCCTGATACATAGCAAGAGTATGATGTCTATATTATGACAGACAATGCATGGTGTACATGTGTGTTATAGAATTGCTCACTTGAGTTCTGCCAGCTTTTGTGAGCTCTCAGCCTCCAGGTTGGGAGCTTGTGGAAGGAGCCAGCAGTGGAATGTTTTGGGTTTGAGTCCTAGCTCTTCTTTTGCTCGCCAGCAACATATACCTCATTTGCCAGGGAGGTTTACCAGTAAGCTATTTCTGAGTAACAAACCATCCCAACATTTAATGGCTAAAAGGAACAAACATTTAATTATTACTCACACTTTTAAGTGTTGCTTTATTGCTTTTTCTGGTTTGGGCCATCTTGGCTGGGGCTCAGTATTTTAGGACAGCCTCACTCACATGTCTGTGGCCTCAGATGGGACAGTTGGCCATTTGGAATGGCCAAGACATCTCTCCACATGGTTTCCAAACCTCTAGGAAGTCAGCCCAGGATTATTCACATAGTTTAGGAAGGGATTGCAGAAAGAAGGGAAAAGCCTAGTCTGCAAGAGCTTTTTTAGCTTCTGCTTGCTTCACATTTGCTTATGTTCTATCAGTGAAGTCAGATTCATGGCCAAACCCAGATTCCAGAGGCACAGAAATAGACTTCATTTCTGGACTGAAGGAGCTGCAAGGTAGAAACATACAAAAAGGGATGGGAAAGGTTTGTGGAAATTTTGCTTCCTACAACAGAAAGCAATTTAATTTCAGGAATTTCCGAGCTTATTCTCTTCCATTCAAGCTGAGCTTCAGATACTTTGATTATTTCTTGTTGGTTTTAAAGGACATTTGGAATCTCTCCTGAAATGGGTATTCAACTCAATTCCAATGTGGGACCATAAATTCCTCATTATCTTCCCCACATTTTGAAGATGGCTTCTGAACATGGTGAAATGCAATACTTCTTTTTCATATGTATGCAAATAAAGTTTAGACAAGCAAAATAACTGACAATGTATTAACTACTATATTCCTTTTTGTATTTTAGTTTATATTTGCCAATACATCAATACTTTCACCTTCTAGTATCCAAATTCACATTTATTATCTCATGTTTGCTAGTTGTCTCTCTGTGATTGAACTGTCAGCCTGTGGTCATGGCATTTTGGCACTAGGCCTTCACCTCTCCTGCATCCATACTCTTGCCATGGCCTCACTGTGAGCAGAATAAATTTCTCTGCTCTTTGATTTTGGGCTTGGCCATGCGGTTTGCTTTGGCTATGTGGTTAGAAGTGACAGTATGTCAGTCCAAGACTAGGAGACTAGGCCTTAAGAGGTATATAGACTTGTTCTCTCGAGTCTCTGCCATTGCATAAGAACATGTTCTGTGAGCCTTCTGGTTTGAGATGAATGAGACACATATACAGCAAAGCACCACAGGTGACCCACAGACCTGGAAGAAGTAGAGCTTCTCCAAAAGCCAAAAGTGGGCGGACCTGGCCAAGCTTGACCTTGAACAGTCTAACCCTAGTGTACTGAAGACATGTGAACCATAATAAATAATTGCTATTTTAAACCACTGTGCTTTGGGTGGTTCCATATGCAGGAGTAGGAAAGCACAAGTCCCTGGAAGGTCGGTTATCGTCCATGATGTAGTAATGGATACACAGTAGGGACACAAGATACATTTATCTGTTGGTTAAAGTTTGCACATTGCATTAGCTTTCTGTTGCTGTCTTAACAAACAACAGCAAATTTAGTAGCTTAAAACAACACAAATTTGTTATCTCATTGTTCTATAGGTTAGAAGTTTGACTGTATTTCCCCTGGGCTAAAATCAAGGTGTCAGCAGGGCTGTGCTCCTTTCTAGAGGCTCTAGAGGAGAATTCATTTCCTTGCCTTTTCCAGCTAAAGGCTGCCTACATTCTTTGGCTCAATAACCCCTTCTTTCATCTTTGTTATGGGCTCAATTATGCCCCCCTACCCAGTTTGTATGTTGAAGTCCCAATCTAGTACCTTTAAAGGTAACCACATTTGGCAATAAGGTCTTTGAAGAGGTGGTTATGTTAAAATGGGGCTGTTAGGGAGGGTCCCTGATCTAGTATGACTGGTGTCCTTCTAAGAAGAGGAAGAGACGCCAGGGGTGCACGTGTACAGAGAAAAGGGTGCCTGAGGACCCAGAGAGCATGAGGCCCTGCAGACCAAGGAAACGGGCCTCAGGAGAAACCAAACCCACTGATTCCTTGATCTTGGACTTTCAGGCTCTCAAATTTGAGGACATAAATTTCTGTTGTTTAAGTCCCCTAGTCTGTGGTGCTTTGTGTGGCAGCCTGAGCAAACTGAAACGATCTTTGAGGCCAGCAACATAGCATCTCTCTGACCATTTTTCCCTTATCAGGTCTCTCCAGCCAGGAAAAATGGTCTGCTTTAAAAGAACTCACAGGATTAGATTAGGCCTACTCAGATAATCCAGGATAATCTTCGATCCCAAGGGACCTAATCCTAATCACATCTACAAAGTCCATTTGCGACCATATCACAAATTCCAGGGATTAGGATGTGAGCATTTCGGGAGTGAAGGGGCATAATTCTACTGACCAGAGACATAAGAGGTAGTCTTGAGATTCTATGAATTCATAGTCTGACCAATAATGAATGAAGTATTAATGTCATTTTGAGAGACTAGTGCCACGAGAACAATCATTTAGTAGAGATCATTTATTTTTTCCTTGTATTTTCTCATTTCCTAATTCTAGGGTCTATGTGTTAACTCACATTTGCCTTCCTCCTTGATTTCTAGCAGAATGCATGAGGATTTAGTCCATCAACGTTTCTGCCATTAAAGAGCTTTCCACACTAAACCATTTCTTCAAATCTTGCCTGTTTTTACAAGATTCCCTCTAGCTCTTTCTGTCTGTAGAACCCTGCCTCTCCACTGAGGAATTATTAACAAAAGCCATCCACTGCGAGAAACTTTCTTCCAAATTATAAATACACTCCATGGAAAAACCTCCGTGAATCTTTTTCTTTGGAAAGCTTCATGCTGCTATTGGAAAGTTGGGGAATGAATTGCATGGCATGCTTGGTTTTTTTTCATGATCTGGGTCTCAGAAGCTCTATTAAAAGTCTATTAAGTACCTTATCAGCTTCCGTTGGAGCCACAGATGAGAACTTCGTGTTGGAATTCATTTTCCACTCATGCCAATTAAACTATCAGAAGTGTGCTGTGCTGAATTTTCATATTTGCATTTGATAGCTAGGGCCAGCTGTTAAGTACTTTCCACTGTAAATTAAGTGTCATGTGCATCTTTAAATTTATATATTTAAACACATACCAAATACATGATGCTGCAAATATGCAAAGAAATACCAAACAGGAACCGCATTTTTGGCAGATTCACAATTGCACATTTGGCCATCAGTGAAACCACTCTACCCACAGTAGGGCCCAGGGGGTTGGGGGGGGCTGGTAATCAGTGGATCACAATTCTTTTCTCTCTGGTCAGAAACCAACTTGCCTCTTCTTGTGACAACCTCTCACTCCTGAACACCTTAACATTCAGCTTTTGTATTCTGGAATAATTCCCCAGACACAAAGTGACAGTTGCTTTCCAAGTGACAAACACAGCCCCCCATCCACTATGACCTCTTCTGCTGTTTCTGCTAGGACTTCAGCTGGTGCTCTGCCAAAGACCAGAGTTCTTCGGCTTCTCAAGAATGTAATACTTCATGGCTCATTTGAAATTGAGTCGTCACAAAGCAAAGCTTTATGGCAGGAGCTGAGCGCAGTATCCTGGGTGACATCTGGCAGTGTGTGATCTAAGGCACATACATCAGGGACTGGAAGTCCCCAGGGGCTTTCTCTCGTGTTGCTCAGCTTAAGCAGAAGGAGAGGAATGAGGACTTAAAGTGTCATGGGTTTCATGCTAGAAACATTTGGATTTACATTCTGTTATTTCAGCTGTCAAGTTCCTAAAGTAGATAAAGATGTTTGCAGTCACTCCATGAGACTTCTCTGTGCAGGATCAGATTTTTTTGTGGATTTAGAGAAAACAGCAGTGACAGAAGTTCAGCAAATATTTTTATCACTCTAACTGGATGTCAACAATGAGCAAGAGGTAGAGGAGGAGTCCTGCACACAAATGTTGCCTGTTTCTAAACACTCTGTTTTGTGCTGTTTGGCAGCTCATGGGTAGGACAAGAAAAGGAAGTTAATTCCTTTCTCTCCTGGTGTTGTGCACCAGGAGAAAATCACCTTCTACTCATAAACACATGAGGACTTGTCAGCTGTGTTGGATCAGGAAATACGTTTTTTTCATAATTAGAGATTTATATATTTATTTTAAATTTATGATGATGATGATGATGATGATGATGGGGAGGGCGGAGGGCCAGTGGGAAAGGGAGAGAGAGAATCCCAAGCAGGCTCCACACCCAGCAAGGAGCCCAACCTGGGCTCGATCTCACAACCCTGAGGTTGTGACCTGAGCCAAAATCAAGAATCAGACCCTTAACTGACTAAACCACCCAGGCACCCCACATAAGTAGATTTTTAAGGAAAAATTTAAAAGTATTATTTTCTCCAGATGATCAGTATGCTGTTCGGGCTACTCCCGAGGACTCAAAGAGAATATTAGGAGTTGTGGTAGTTACACTGTGGCCCCAATTTTTATCCTCTGCATCCACACCTTTTGCCATGTGAGTTTGCCTTTCCCATCCCTGGAAAGGCAGAGTTGGCTTCCCTGTACCATGTGATTTACTTTGGCCAGTAGAACGAGGCAGGGGTGATGGTATGCCATTTCTGAGCTGAGGCCTCCCAAAGCCTCCACATACTTGTGTTTTCCTTCTGTACCTGTGTTGCTCTGTGCAACCTCCAACCTACCTACAGACGTGGGAGTGAGTCAACCAGCCCACAGACACAGGAGTGAGGTGAGTGAGCAAAGCTGAGCCCCGCCTAGGTCAGTAGACTCCCCAGGGATCTACATGAGGTAGAACAGTGAATGATTATTGTTTTAAATCCTGTTTTGTGTATTTTATTAGACAGCACGTTTATGGCAATAGCTCATTGACACTAGAGTGTTAACACTTAACAACATTCGATAGGTATTTGCAAAATGAATGAGTGAACAAAACTATATCCAGAATATTTCTCTGTGTGTATATGTATACACAAATGTGTATATAGACAAAAGCAAAATAATAAGACATACACACACCACAATGTACATTTTCACCTGTCTGCAGGTAGACCCTTCCATGTTTTAGTTCTCACAGTTCTCCATTAAAAGCTGAGGGCGCCTGGGTGGCTCAGTTGGTTAAGCAACTGCCTTTGGCTCAGGTCATGATCCTGGAGTCCTGGGATCGAGTCCCACATCGGGCTCCCTGCTCGGCAGGGAGCCTGCTTCTCCCTCTGACCCTCCCCCCTCTCATGTACTCTCTCTCATTCTCACTCTCTCAAATAAATAAATAAATCTTTAAAAAAAAAAAAAGCTGGTTTGAGATTAATTGTGTTGTTGCCAAGCTCACCCTGCGTGAGAGGCAAGTCTACCTCACACCAGGGCTGTCCAGTTTTGTTGTCCCATCAAGTATGATTTCAATAACTGTGTAATTCATTTTCGTATGTTTTGTCATTGAACAACTAGCTTTCCAAGCCACTAAGTAAAATAAGTAGTTTGCAGACAAAAGGACAGTGATATTGACCTCCTTCTCCCCACAGAAAGGAAATACACAAAATTTTAAAAATTTCCTTGGTGCTACTGACACTTTAAAAAAACACAATGTCTATTATAGGCAATATTAAAACTGTGCTGCAGAAAATGATCAGAAAAATTTTCTTCCACATAAGCGCTGTAATTGCACTTAAGGAGAATATAGAAGGATTAATTAATTTCCCTGCTCAATAGGAGTTTGATTCTGGCTTTAAAAGCTAAAATTGGAAGTAAAACCTTGAGTTGATAATGGCATTTGAGTTTTCTAATCAATTACTGTCTCTAAACCTATTCAGCACCGTGGTTGCAAAGAATGAGAAGAGATGACACATCTTCCAGAAGTGAAATGAAGTGATAGTTGATAAGTTACTAATCAAGCATCTTATTGCTAAAACATTTTAAGTTTTTAAAAAAATTTCTTCTAGACTGCCCAGAGGATTTTTAATATACGTATTATATTATAATATATATTATACATATATATTATATTATGCATATTTTCTGTGTATTAGGTTTATTATGTGTATATGTGTGATATATATCTGTGTATGCATGCATATATTCAATTTATATATAACATACATATTTATTTGCCAGTTTTTGGTCATCAGACTGGATAGAATTCTAACTTGGTACAAATTACAATTCCCACTGGGTGTTTGGAAAGCCACAAGACTGTAGTTTTGAGATTAGCTATGATGGGGCCTGATGACCTTGACTCCCACTCCCTCAAAGATAGTGAACCACTAGCTCTTTCTCACATGTGCCTATTTTTAATAGAAATAAAGAGTGTCAAGGGAACTAGAATTTGAGGAGAACATGTCCTTGGCCATTGAACAATTGCCTATTTTGATCTTCTAGGATTTAACAGAAAAAAAATAGTTGGAGTATTGTTCATTCCAACCAAATTTCAGATTTTCTTCCCCTCCAGGTCCTTGTAAGATTCTAAGTGCCTTATTATATAAGACCCCAAATAATCTGGGCTTCCTATTAATGAAAGACTTATTTTCTGTGTAACTATATATACTTTGTTAAATGTGTAAAAATAAAAATGCCGTAAAACATATGAGCTACATCTTAGGGGAACATGGGGAATAGGAAAATTTTCTTAGTCTTGATCTGACATATGTACCTGTAACTGCTGTCTTCAGTTGGAGGATTGGTAGAGGAAAAAATATTCAAGTCATCTGTTGATGGAATGACCCAACTGATTGAAGGTTCAATTGAATGACCAATAACAGAATGACTTGAACAACAAATAGATCAGTAAATCATTTTATTTCTAGGAAAGTTTTGAATGCTAAGAACTATTCTGAAGACTGATTATGAGTGTACCCTGCTTACCTAGTGAATTTAGAATGATTTTAACAAATCACAAACTTGTATAGTAATAGTGCATATTTTGAGGGCTTTAAAAATAATCTTTCTTATGTGATTATTTAGGTGATTTTCCCCTTTACTTATAGGTTGTTTGTATGTGCATCTGAATGTTGTATGTGTATCTGTATGTGTGCATGCGTGTGTGTTGGGAAATATGAGTAAGAATTTAACACATTTAGTTTTCAAAAATCATTGAAGAGACAGATTCATCTCAAGTTTTAGGTTTCTAACATAAATACATTTTATAGACAATATATTGCTTTTAGGGAGTAGAATGGATATTCTTCTTTGGGGATTACTTACTGATTTTCTTTAGACTTTAACAATATACAGTACTTTATTGCTTAGTTTTAAGCAAATCTAAATCAATAGTAGGTTATGCAAGCACACAGTGGATATATATATAGAGAGAGAGAGAGGCATAATCCAGAATACATGCCATGGTCATAATGAGAATTTGTAGAAATGCTCACTTTAGGTGATCCTTGTTAATCAACGCAGCAGAGATGTGAAGAAACAGAATGATCTTATATTTCCTCAATACTCAATTCTTAGGATAACTTATTTGTATTTTAACTTTCAAGTAGGTTAACCTAGAAGTGATTGTATTTTTTCAAATTTTATAATGGATAATGGTCATGGTCAAATTTTAAGACAGAGAATTAGTAATGTTAATTGTGAACCCTGACTCTGATAGCGATCTGTTTCTTTTTAAAGGTTATTTGATCTAACTTTTGAAATTAAAAATAGAAATATGCATATTTTTACCCACATCATGATATATAATCTACATCAAACAAGACAAAAATGCCTTGACAAAAATAATATATATTGGAACAAAAATGTCTACTATTTAAGTGCTTTTAGAGTGTTTTTCCTGATTCGGACAGAAATAGAACAGTTCCTAATGAACACAAATATGCGACCAGATTTGCTGGCTTTTCTTCCCTTTTATGTTTATGTGCATTTCATTTCTTTGAAAGTCCCACAAGACTCTGATCCTCACTTTCCTTAATGACTTCTATACACTGTAAAGGATGCTCTTCGTGAAGTGTGAAATTCATGGCTTATCTGTGTAATAAGTGAAAATGAAAGACTGTTATATATCCTTAATGTTGGCTTATTTTTTAAGTGATGAAATACAGGTTATGTCTACAGGGTGTTACCTATTTTTCTACATTTTACACACGTTACCTTTATGCTACAGCAAAGTACACAGAATGTGTATTAATTTTTCCAATGAAAGAAAAAACTGAAACTCAGCAATGGTAAGCCAAAATCTGTATGATTACTAGGTCTCTGGCAAAGTTTACAGGTGGAATTAGGATTCCTAATTCTGTCTGATTTCCACTGTCACACATTTATCTGGCAGCTAATGAGAATCTGTGTCAGTGCTGATCTTTTATACAACGGTGAGTAGCCTGAGGCCCTAATAAAGCGGTTGAGGGAACAGACCTGAGAAAGATGTATAAACATCCAAACCAAAGCAATGGACACATAAACTGAGTGTCGGTAGAGTTGGGGAAAGTTTTACTGAGTGATTTTCGAGGGGGGTCCTTGGAAAACTCCAGAAGGTGGAAAGAGACCTTGATTCTTTCTCCCCCGTCCACATATCCAACCTATCAACGTCTCCCTCCACTCTGTCCCTTGAGTGTGTAGGAAATCCAAGCCTTTCTCTTCACCTCACGTCTGCTACCCTAGTCCAGGGCATCACGAACTCTGCCCTGGCATCTTCCAGACAGCTCCCCCACACTTAACCCTGATCATCGCCCATCAGTGGTTGTTAGCAACGTCTGTGGCAACATCATGGTGAATCAGGCCACCCCCTCCATGTCATCTTTTGGTGACTTTCCAACACTCTTAGGATAGGTTCAACCCTCATCATGCCTACAAAGCCCTGCACAATCTGCCTCTGATGCTTTTACATCCTCATGCAACACCATGTTCCTCCTAGCTTGTTCTCCCACCAAATTCTTTTCTATCAGTTCTTCCAAATGCTGAGACCAAATATGATGGTCAATTTTATGTGTCAACTTGACTGGGCCACAGGGTCTAGATATTTGATCAAATATTATTTTGGATGTTTTTGTGAAGAGTATTTTTTAGCTCTGATTAACAGTTCAATTGGTAGACTTTGACTAGGACAGAACCCTCTGTAATGTGGTGGGCCACATCTAATCAGCTGAAGGCCTTAAGAGAAAATAGTCTGACTTCCCGCGAACAAGAAAGAATCCTGTCCCCCTACTGGCTTCAGACCTGAGTTTCAACACTGACTCTTTCCTGGATTTCCAGCTTGCTGGCCTACTCTGCAGATTGTAGGCTCACTAAGCCTCCACAAAGTATTGTGAGCCAATACTTTAAATTTTCTATTTCTTTCTCTCTCATTTTATGTACAGATTATAGATACAGATACAGATACAGATATAGATATGTATGTATAGACACATACATATACACACATACACACATTCTGTTAGTTTTGTTTCTGCTCTTCTGAGAACTCTTACACATACCTCAAGACCTTTGTGTGGCTCTCATCCTGGGAAACCCTTGTATCAAACTCCTTCTCATCATTCAAGTTTCAGCTTAAATGCCTTTATGCTTTCCCTGACCCTTTAATCACAAGGAGATTTTTTTTTAATTCACTTAAAAAAACCCTTTGCTTTTGCCTCTTAGTATATGCGATAATTTGTAGTCGTATATTTATTTGTGTAATTATGTGTGTCCTGTCTGTATTTCACATGAGAGCACTGTTTCTCAACCTCTTTGTCATCATCACCCATAAGGACCCTTTTTTTTCTCTAAACACCTACCACCACAAATATACTATCTGTTTATATGTACTGTATGTATATGTAAAGAGAGAAAGGTTTTTTTGCCCCTAACGGCCAACTTTCAGCCACTAGGGGATGATATCACTGGTGCTGGGAATTATGTGGTACAATGTGAGCTCCACGGTTGGCCATTGCTTCTCCCTTTCTCCCCTGTACACCCACCGCCTGGCCTGATGCTGCAGCATAGCAAGTGCTCAATAAAGATGCATTGAATAAACTGAATAAAGGAATTGGCTGCCTGGGAAGAGCATTCAGGAGCCAGCACCCCTGGGTGCTGCTTCTATATTTGCCATCTGTGGTCTCAGACAAACCTCTTCACCCTCATCTCCTCATTTTTAAAGTGGGAATAGTAACAGCTCCTAAATCATGGTATACTATGAAGGTGAGACAAGATAATCTATGCAAAGGGCTTAGTAGAGTGCCTAATGTAGTCAGTGCTAAATAATATGCAAAGAGGGGCGCCTGGGTGGCTCAGTCATTAAGCCTCTGCCTTCGGCTCAGGTCATGATCCCGGGGTCCTGGGATCGAGCCCCGCATCGGGCTCCCCGCTCAGCGGGAATCCTGCTTCTCCCTCTCCCACTCCCCCTGCTTGTGTTCCCTCTCTCACTGTGTCTCTGTCAAATAAATAAATAAAATCTTAAAAAAATTAAAAAAAATAAATAATATGCAAAGAAAAATAGCTACCTTTGCCAGGTGGTATATGTGTGTGATGTTAGAAGAAGCTCAGGGTTGAGAAGAATGTTATGATCCACACCATCTCTACCATATTTCCCCAATTTAGAGCTGCCATTTTTCAGTCAATAACCCTAAGTAAATACCTGGATTTCCCAAGATGAGTTGCTTAGGACCCATACCTATTCTGAATATTTCTTTTTTTTTTTTAAATTACTATTTTTGAGAGAGAGGGAGAGAGAGAGAGAGTGCACTGGCAGGAGGAGAAGAGAGGGGGAGAATATCCCAAGCAGGTTCCACGCTAAGCCCATCACGGGGCTTGGTCTCAGTATCCTGAGATCATGACCTGAGCCAAAACTAAGAGTCTGACACTCAACTGACTGCCCCACCCAGGCACCCCTGTTTTGAATATTTATTATCATGGGGAGAAATCAACGTGCTGGGGACTAAGGGAGCAGTTCAGCGAGATGTGGAAGGACTTCTGATCACTGATCCCCGGGAAGTCACTCAAAAGCACTCATTCTCAGTTTTCTCTTCTGTAAAATAGTGATGATAATGGTGTCTGTCTTTCTGATTTATTTTGAGGCTTAAAGAAGGAGGAAATTAAAGTCTCTTGTAAAAGTAAAGTACGTTTGTGTTTGTAATAACAAGATTACTCCATATCTGATTGCTTGGTATGTGCCAGCTTTGTGCTAAACTGATGGAGAACCATCTGTTTAATTAATCGTCACCATATCCTGTCAGGAAGGTGTAATCATTTTATACTTGAGGATACTGAAGCTGGGGAAGATTTAGTTACTTGCTCAAAATCACATCGCCAGTAAAGGACAGAATCAAGATTCTTCCCTGGAGGGAGGTGCATGCCAGGGCCCACCTTGAAACTCACTACTCTTCACTATGATTCTTTTTTTTTTTTTTAAGATTTTATTTATTTATTTGAGAGAGAGAATGAGAGACAGCACAAGAGGGAAGAGGGTCAGAGGGAGAAGCAGACCCCCCGCTGAGCAGGGAGCCTGATGCGGGACTCGATCCCGGGACTCCAGGATCATGACCTGAGCCGAAGGCAGTCGCTTAACCGACTGAGCCACCCAGGCGCCCTCTTCGCTATGATTCTAACAATCACTGAGATGTTACAGGCATTTTGCTAACCGCTTTACCTTCATTTCAAAATTTAATTCACACAGCAGTTTTATGACTTGGGTGTTCTTAGTAATTTCTGTATAACAGATGAGGAACTTGAGACAGGAAAGCGACAGTTAATTTTATGTGTCAACTTGACTAGGCGATTGGGTGCCCTGATGTTCTGTCAAACATTCTTTCTGGTGTTTCCCGAAGGGTATTTCTGGATGAGATGAACATTTAAACAGGTGGACCAAATAAAGCAAATCCTTGCTCCTCAATGTGGGCCTCATCCAATCAGCTGAAGGCCTGACTAGAGCACAAAGGCCAACCCTCCCTAGAGTGAGATGGAATTCCTCTTGCCTAACTGCCTTCTTACTGGGACATAAACTTTTTCCTGCCTTTAGACTCGGACTGAAACATCAGCTCTTCCTGAGTGTGAAGCCTCTGGGTTTTCTTTGGGTCTCCATCTACTCTTCTGAGTCTCCTGCTTGCTGACTCACCCTGCAGTTCTGGGGTCTGGTCACCTTCCATCACTGCATCAGCCAATTCCTTATAATAAATCTTTTTGTGTATATGGAAATCTCTCTCTCTCTCTCTATATATATATATGTGAGATTAAAAATCAGATGAAGATGAGAAAGAGGAAAATAATT
Source organism: Neomonachus schauinslandi (assembly GCF_002201575.2). Lineage (NCBI taxonomy): Eukaryota > Metazoa > Chordata > Mammalia > Carnivora > Phocidae > Neomonachus > Neomonachus schauinslandi. The sequence goes on from NC_058411.1 coordinate 15,477,252, forward strand.
CTGATTCCCTAAAAAAATATATTTCTCCTTTATATAACACCCTAAATAATAAAAAATTGGGTCATGTGTCTAGTATAATATGTATATATATATGTGTGTGTGTGTGTGTGTGTACACACACAGACTATGGGCACATATGTATATATGGAACGTATCATTATGTGTGATTATATATATATGCACATAGATTGGTCTATATAGAAACATATATGTATTTATATGTATGTGTATAGCAAAAATGCAATATTTTCCAAAATTTTTACTCTTCTTTTACATATATTAAAACAGGAATGATATACTTGGCAAACAAAGATAGCAAGGCTAGTTACATGATATTTATGTTTTATCTCATTCCCTGTAAGGAAAAAGTCAGCTGGTTAATGCCTCTTTTCAGTGTATGCTCTCAGAGAGCTCATCCGTTGAAATAAAGAAAAAAAAAACCAAACCCACAGTCAAACAAGTTTGGCATTAATGGCAAGGAGATAGTGCTCTGCTCATGCATTACCTTGTTTACAGAAGCTCCAGAACTAGATTTTATCTGTCAAGAAGGCAAAGATGCAAAGAGAAAAAATGGTTCACTATTAAACTGAGAAGTTCAGATCAGTAGTGTTGTATCATGGAATAACTGGCCCTTCAATGTATTGTCAGAATAATGCTTTAAATTGTTAATACTGTCAACCTCCTTGACAATGGCCATCTTTCTTATCATTTAAGTAAAGCGTCATTTGCTCACTTTCATAGTTTTTCCAACAGCTTTTAACTAAAGTAATTACATATTCCCAGATAAAATTCAAAATAGAGAACTCTTAGGGTTTCAATGGTGAACACCTGTAAAAGTAAATTATTCTTCTTCCTCTTTCTTTCTTTCTTTCTTTCTTTCTTTCTTTCTTTCTTTCTTTCTTTCTTTCTTTCTTTCTTCTTTCTCTTTCTTTTCTTCCTTCCTTTCTTTCTTTCTCTTTCTTTCTTTCTTTCTTTCTTTCTTTCTTTCTTTCTTTCTTTCTTTCTTTCTTTCTTTCTTT